>NW_022095915.1:0-33081 GCF_006542625.1 Nomascus leucogenys | reverse complement strand
TTCTGTCCATTCAACTTACAGAGTTGAAGCTTACTTTTGATTGAGCAGTTCTGAAACACCCTTTCTGTAGAAACTGCAAGTGGACATTCGGTGCGCTAAGAGGCCTATAGTGGAAAAAGAAATATCTTCAAATAAAAACTACACAGAAGCATTCTGTAAAACTTCTTTCTGTTCTGTGCATTCAACTAACAGAGTTGAAGCTTACTTTTGATTCAGCAGTTCTGAAACACTCTTTCTATATAATCTGCAATTGGACAATCGGAGCGCTAAGGGGACTAGAGTGGAGAAAGGGATATCTTCAAATAAAAACTACACAGAAACATTCTGTAGAACTTCTTTCTGTTCTGTCCATGCAAGTAACAGAGATGAAGCTTACTTTTGATTGAGTAGTTCTGAAAAAGTCTTTCTGTAGAAACTGCAATTTGACATTCCGAGCTCTAAGGGTCCTATAGTGGAAAAAGGAATATCTCCAAATAAAAACCGCACAGAAGCATTCTGTTAAACTTCTTCCTGTTTTGTGCATTCAACTAACAGAGTTGAAAGTTACTTTTGATTGAGCAGTTCCGAAACACTCTTTCTGTAGTAACTGCATGTGGACTTTCGGAGCGCTAAGGGGCCTATAGTGGAAAAAGGAATATCTTCAAATAAAAACTACACGGAAGCATTCTGTGAAACTTCTTTCTGTTCTGTCCATTCAACTAACAGAGTTGAAGCTTACTTTTGATTGAGCAGTTCTGAAACATTCTTTCTTCAGAAACTATAAGTGGACATTCTGAGCGCTAAGGAGCCTGTAGTGGAAAAAGAACTATTTCCAAATAAAAACTACACAGAATCATTCTGTGAATCTTCTTTCTGTTCTGTGCATTCAACTAACAGAGTTGAAGCTTACTTTTGAATGAGCAGTTCTGAAACACTCTTTCTGTAGAAACTGCAAGTGGACATTCCGTGCGCTAAAGGGACTATAGTGGAAAAAGGGATATCTTCAAACAAAAACTACACAGAAGCATTCTGTGAAACTTCTTACTGTTCTGTGCATTCAACTAAGAGAGTTGAAACTTATTTTTGATTGAGCAGTTCTGAAACACCCTTTCTGTAGAAACTGCAAGTGGACATTCGGACCGCAAAGGGGAATATGGTGGAAAAAGGAATATCTTCAAATAAAACCTACACAGAAGCATTCTGCAAAACTACTTTCTTATCTGTGTATTCAAACAACAGAGTTGAACATTACTTTTGATTGAGACGTTCTGAAATTCTCTTTCTGTAGAAACTGCAAGCGGACTTTCAGAGCGCTAAGGGGCCTACCGTGGGAAAAGCAAAAACTTCAAATAAAAACTATAGAGAAGCATTGTGCAAAACATTTTCTGATCTGTGCATTTAACTAGCAAGTTTGAACCTTACTTTTGATTGAGGACATTTGATACACTCTTTCTGTAGAAACTGCAAGCGGACATGCGCAGCGCTAAGGTGCCCATAGTGGAAAAGGGAATATCTTGAAATAAAAACTACACAGATGCATTCTGTGAAACTTCTTTCTGATCTGTGCATTCAACTAACTGATTTGAACCTTATTTTTGATTGAGAAGTTCTGAGATTCTCTTTTTGTAGAAACTGCAAGCGGCCATTCAGAGGGCTAATGGGCCTATAGTGAAAAAAGGTATATCTTCAAATAAAAACTACACAGAATCACTGTGCCGAACTTCTTTCTGATCTGTGCATTTAACTAGCAAGGTTGAACCTTACTTTTGATTGAGGAGTTTTGAAACACTCTATCATTGGAAACTGCAAGCGGATATTCGGAGCGCTAAGGGGCCTATAGTCGAAAAAGGATATCATCAAATGAAAACTACACAGAAGCATTCTGTGGAACTTCTTTCTGATCTGTGCATTGAAGTAACAGAGTTGAAACTTACTTTTGATTGAGAAGTTCTGTAACACTCTTTCTGTAGAACCTGCGAGTGGATATACGGAGCGCTAAGGGGCCTACAGTGGAGAAAGGAATATCTTCAAATAAAAACTACACAGCATCATTCTGCAAAACTTCTTTCTGATCTGTGCATTCAACTAGCGGAGTTGAACCTTACTTTTGATTGAGCAGTTCTGACACACACTTTGTGCAGAAATTGCAAGCGGACATTCTGTGCGCCAAGTGGCATATAGTGTAAAAAGGAATACTTCCAAATGAAAAGTACACAGAAGCATTCAGCGAAACTTCTTTCTGATCTGTGCATTCAAATAGCAGAGTTGAACCTTATTTTAGATTGAGAAGTTTTGAAAGAATCTTTCTGTAGAAACTGCAAGTGGAAATTCCGAGCGCTAAGGGGCCTATAGTGGAAAAAGGAATATCTTCAAATAAAAACTACACAGAAGCATTCTGCAAAACTTCTTTCTGATCTGTGCATTCAACTAGCAGAGATGAACCTTACTTTTGATTGAGCAGTTCTGAAACACTCTTTCTGTAGAAACTGTAAGCGGACATTCGGAGCGCTAAGCTGCCTATAGTGGAAAAAGGAATATCTTCAAATAAAATCTACACAGAAGCATTCTGTGAAACTTCTTTGTGATCTGTGCATTCAACTAGCAGAGTTGAACCTTACGTTGAACCTTACCTTTGATTGAGCAGTTCTGAAACACTCTTTCTGTAGAAACTGCAAGTGGACATTCGGAGCGCCATGGTCCTATAGTGGAAAAAGGAATATCTTCAAGTAAAAAGTACACAGAAGCACTCTGTGAAACTTCTTTGTGATCTGTGGATTCAAATAACAGATTTGAACCTTTCTTTTGATTTGGGAGTTTTGTTAAATAAAAACTACACAGAATAATTCTGTGAAACTTCCTTCTGATCTGTGCATTCAACGAGCAGAGTTGAACCTTACTTTTGATGGAGCAGTTCTGAGACAGTCTTTCTGTAGAAACTGCGAGCGGACATTCGGAGTGCTACCGGGCCTATAGTGGAAAAAGGAATAACTTCAAATAAAAACTACACAGAAGCATTCTGCGAAAGTTCTTTCTGATCTGTGCATTCAACTAACAGAGTTGAACCTTACTTTTGATTGAGAACTTCAGAGACTCTCTTCCTGTAGAAACTGCAAGCGAACATTCGGAGCGCTAAGGGTGTATAGAGGAAAAAGGAATAGCTTCAAATGAAAACTACACAGAAGCATTCTGTGAAACATCTTTCTGATCTGTCCATTCAACGAGCAGATTTCACACTTAGTTTTGATTGAGGAGTTCTGAAACACTCATTCTGTAGAAACTGCAAGCGGACATTCAGACCGCTTATGGGCCTATAGTGTAAAAAGGAATGTCTTCAAATAAAAACTACACAGAAGAATTCTGCGAAATATCTTTCCGATCTGTGTATTCAACTAGCAGAGTTTCACCTTACTTTTGATTGAGGGGATTTGAAATACACTTACAGTAGAAACTGCAAGTGGAAATTTGGAGCGCTAAAGGGCCTATAGTGGAAAAAGGAATATCTTGAAATAAAAACTATGCAGAAGCATTCTGTGAAACGTCTTTGTGATCTGTGCATTCAACAAGCAGTGTTGAACCTTACTTTTGATTGAGCAGTTCTGAAACACTCTTTCTGTAGAAACTGCAAGAGGACATTCAGAGCACTAAGGGGCCTACAGTGGAAAAGGGAATATCTTCAAATAAAAACTTCACAGAAGCATTCTGCGAAACCTCTTTCTTATCTGTGCATTCAACTAACAGAGTTGAACCTTACTTTTGATTGAGAAGACATGAAACTCTCTTTCTGTACAAAGTGCAAGCGGACATACGGAGCGCTAATGTTCCTATAGTGTAAAAAGGAATATCCTCAAATAAAAACTATACAGAAGCATTCTGCGAAAGTTATTTCTGATCTGTGCATTCAACTAACAGAGTTGAACCTAACTTTTGAATGAGAAGTTCTGAAACTCTCTTTCTGTAGAAACTGCAAGCGGACATTCGAAGCGCCAAGAGGCGTATAGTGGAAAAAGGAATATCTTTAAATAAAAACTACACAGAAGCATTCTGCGAAACTTCTTTCTGATCTGTGCATTCAACCAACAGAGATGAACCTTACATTTGATTGAGAAGTTCTAATACTCTCTTTCTCTAGAAACTTCAAGCGGACCTTCGGATCGCCAAGTGGTCTACAGTGGAAAGAGGAATATCTTCAAATAAAAACTACACAGAAGCATTCTGCGAAAATTCTTTCTGATCTGTGCATTCAACTAGCAGAGATGAACCTTACTTTTGATTGAGGAGTTCTGAAAATATCTTTCTGTAGAAACTGCAAGCGGACAATCGGAGCGAAAAGGGGCCTAGAGTGGAAAAAGGAACATGTTGAAATAAAAACTACACAGAAGCATTCTGCGAACCTTTTTCTGATCTGTGCTTTCAACAAGTAGAGTTGAACCTTACTGCTTATTGAGGAGCTCTGAAACACTCTTTCTGTAGAAAGTGTAAGGGGACATTCGGAGCGCTTAGCGGCCTATAATGGAAAAAGGAATACCTTCAAATCAAAACTACACAGAATCATTCTACGAAACTTCTTTCTGATCTGTGCATTCAACAAGCAGAGTTGAACCTTTCTTTTGAATGAGCAGCTCTGAAACCCTCTTTCTGTAGAAAATGCAAGCAGATATTCAGAGTGCTAAGGGGCCTATGGTAGAAAAAGGGTATCTTGAAATAAAAATTACACAGATGCATTTTGCAAAACTTCTTTCTGATCTCTCCATTCAGCTGGCAGAGTTGAAGCTTACTTTGACTGAGCAGTTCTGAAACACTCTTTCTTTAGATACTGCAAGCGGACATTAGGAGCGCTAAGGGGTCTGTAGTGGAAAAACGAATATCTTGAAATAAAAACCACACAGAATCATGCTGCGAAACTACTTTCTGATCTGTGCATTCAACTAGCAGAGTTGAACCCTACTTTTGATTGTGCAGTTCTGAAACACTCTTTCTGTAGAAACTGCAAGCGGACATACGGAGCGATAATTTGCCTACAGTTTAAAAAGTAATATCTTCAAATAAAATGTACACAGAAGCATTCTGTGAAACATCTCTCTGATATGTGCATTCAACTAAGAGAGTTGAACCTTACTTTTGATTGAGAAGTGCTGAAACGCTCTCTCTGTAGAAACTGCTAGCGGACATTCAGAGTGCTAACGAGCCTAGAGTGGAAAAGGGAATATCTTCAAATTCAAACCATACAGAAGCACTGTGCGAAACTCCATTCAGATCTGTGCATTCAACTAGTGGAGTTGAACCTTACTTTTGATTGAGCAGTTCTGAAACACTCTTTCTGTAGAAACTGCAAGTGGAGATTCGGAGCGCTAAGGGGCCTATGGTGGAAAAAGGAAAATCTTCAAATAAAAATGACACAGAAGCATTCTGCAAAACTTCTTTCTGATCTGTGCATTCAACTAACAGAGTTGAAACTTACTTTTGATTGAGAAGTTCTGAAAATCTCTTTATGTAGAAACTGTAAGCAGACAATCAGAGCATTAAAGGGCCTATAGTGGAAAAATGAATATCTTCAAATAAAAACTACACAGAAGTTTTCTGCGAAACTTATTTTGATCTGTGCATTCAACTAACAGAGTTGAACCTTTCTTTTGATTGAGAAGTTCTGAAACTCTCTCTCTGCACAAACTGCAAGCAGACACTCGGAGCGCAAAGAGGCCAATAGTGGAAAAAGGAACATCTTCAAATAAAAACTATACAAAAGCATTCTGTGAAACTTCTTTCTGATGTGTGCATTCAGCTAGCAGATTTGAACCTTACTTTTGATTGAGAAGTTCTGAAACTCTCTTTCTGTAGAAACTGCAGGCGGACATTCGGAGCACTAAGGGGCCTATAGTGGAAAAAGGACTATATTCAAATAAAAACTACACAGAAGCATTCTGTGAAACGTCTTTCTTATCTGTGCATTCAACTAAAAGAGTTGAACCTTACTTTTGATTGAGAAGTTCTGAAACCCTCTTTCTGTAGAAAAGGCAAGCGGACACCCAATGCACTAAGTTGCCTACAGTGGAAAAAGCAGTATCTTCAAATAAAAACTACACTGAAGCATTCTGTGAAACTTCTTTCTGATGTGTGCCTTCAACTAACAGATTTGAACCTTACATTTGATTGAGAAGTTCTGAAACTCTCTCTCTGTAGAAACTGCAAGCGGATAATCGGAGCGCTAAGCGGCCGATAGAGGAAAAAGGAGTATCTTCAAATAAACGCTACACAGAAGCATTCTGCGAAACTACTTTCTGATCTGTGCATTCAACTAGCAGACGTGAACCTTACTTTTGATTGAGGAGCTTTGAAATACTCTTTCTGTAGAAACTGCAAGTGGACATTCGGAGAGCTAAGGGGCCAATAGTGGAAAAAGGAATATCTTCAAATAAGAACTACACAGAAGCATTCTGCAGAACTTCTTTCTCATCTGAGTATTCAGCTAGCAGAGTTGAACCTTACTTTTGATTGAGCAGTTATGAAACTCTCTTTCTCTAGAAAGTGCAAGTGGACATTTGGAGCACTAATGGGCCTATAGTGGAAAAAGGAACACCTTCAAATAAAAACTACACAGAAGTATACTGTGAATCTTCTTTCTGATCTGTGCATGCAACTAACAGAGTTAAACCTCACTTTTGATTGAGAAGTTCTGAAACTCTCTTTCTGTAGAAACGTCAAGCGGAAATTCGGCGCGCTAAGGGGCCTATAGTGGAAAAAGGAATATCTTCAAATAAAAACTACAAAGAACCATTCTGCGAGACTTCTTTTTGAACTGTGCATTCAACTGGAAGAGTTGAACCTTACTTTTGATTGAGCAGTTCTGAAACACTCTTTCTGTAACAACTGCAAGTGGACATTCGGAGCCCTAAGGGGCCTTATGGTGGAAAAAGGAATACCTTCAAATAAAAACTACACGGAAGCATTCTGCAAAACATCTTTCTGATCTGTGCATTCAACTAACAGATTTGAACATTACTTTTGATTGAGCAGTTCTGAAACTCTCTTTGTGTAGAATATGCAAGCAGACATTCGGAGCGCTAAGGGGAGTATAGTGGAAAAAGGAATATCTTCAAATAAAAACTAAACAGAAGCATTCTGCGAGACGACTTTCTGATATGTGCATTCAACTAACAGAGTTGAACCTTACTTTTGATTGAGAAGTTCTGAAACTCTCTTTCTGTAGAAAATGCAAGCAGACATTCAGAGAGCTAAGGGGCCTGTAGTGGAAAAACTCATACCTTCAAATAAAAACTACACAGAACGATTCTGTGAAACTTCTTTCTGATGTGTGCATTCAAGTAACAGACATGAACCTTATTTTTTTTGAGAAGTTCTGAAACTTTCTTTCTGTAGAAACTGCAAGCGGACATTCGGAGCGCTAAGGGGCCTTTAGGGGAAAAAGGAATATATTCAAATAAAAATTACACAGAAACATTCTGTGAAACTTCCTTCTGATCCGTGCATTCAACTAATGGTGTTAAACCTTACTTTAGATTGAGACGTTCTGAAACTCTCTCTCTGTAGAAACTGCAAGTGGACATTCGGAGCGCTAAAGGGACTATAGCCGAAAAAGGAATATCTTCAAACAAAAACTACACAGAAGCATTCTGTGAAACTTCATTCTCATCTGTGCATTCAACTGACAGAGTTGAACCTTACATTTGAATGAGAAGTTCTGAAACTCTCTCTCTGTAGAAACTGCAAGGGGACATTTGGAGCGCTAAGGGCCCTATAGTGGAAAAAGGAATATCTTCAAATAAAAATTACACAGAAGCGTTCTGTGAAACTACGTTTGGATCTGTGCATTTACCTAGCAGAGTTGTACCTTACTTTTGATTGAGGAATTTTAAAACACTCTTTTTGTAGAAACTTCAAGAGGATAGTCAAAGCGCAATGGGGCCTATAGTGGAAAAAAGAATATCTTCAAATAAAAACTACACAGAAGCATTCTGTGAAACTTCTTTCTCATCTGTGCATTCAACTAGCAGACTTGAAACTTACTATTAATTGAGCATTTCTGAAACACTCTTTCTGTAGAAATGGCAAGCAGATATTCGGAGCGCTAATTTGCCTATAGTGAAAAAGGAATAAGTTCAAATAAAAACTACACAGAAGCATTCTGTGAAACATCTTTCTGATCTGTGCATGCCACTTGCAGAGTTGAAGCCTACTTTTGATTGAGCAGTTCTGAAACTCTCTTTCTGTAGAAAGTGCAAGTGTACATTCTGAGCGCTAATAGGCCTATAGTGGAAAAAAAAATAACTTCAAATAAAAACGACACAGAATCATTCTGTGAAACTTCTTTCTGATATGTGCATTCAACTAACAGAGTTGAACCTTACTTTTGATTGAGAAGTTCTGAAGATCTCTTTCTGTAGATACTTCAAGCGGACATTCGGAGCGCTAAGGGGCCTATAGTGGAAAAAGTAATATCTTCAAATAAAAACTACACAGAATCATTCTGCAAGATTTCTTTCTGATCTGTGAATTCAACCTGCAGAGTTGAACCTTACTTTTGATTGAGGAGTTTTGAAACACTCATTCTGTACAAACCGAAAGTGGATATTCGGAGTGCTAAGGGGCCTATTGTGAAAAAAGGAATACATTCAAATAAAAATTACACAGAAGCATTCTGCGAAACTTCTTCTGATCTGTGTATTCAACTACCAGAGTTGAACCTTACTTTTGATTGAGAAGTTCTGCAACTCTCTTTCTGTAGAAACTGCAAGCGGACATTCGGAGCGCTAAGGGGCCTATTGTGAAAAAAGGAATAGCTTCAAACAAAAACTAAACAGAAGCATTCTGCGAAACTTCTTTCTGATCTGTGCATTCAAGTAACAAAGTTGAACCTTACTTTTGATTCAGAAGTTCTGAAACTCTCTTTCTGTAGAAACTGCGAGCGGACATTCGGAGAGCTAAGGAGCCTATTGTGGAAAAAGGAATATCTTCAAATAAAAACTACACTGAAGCATTCTATGAAACTTCTTTCTGATTTGTGCATTCAACTAACAGTGTTGAACTTTACTTTTGATTGAGAAGTTCTGAAACTCTCTTTCTGTAGATAC
This sequence comes from Nomascus leucogenys, assembly GCF_006542625.1. Lineage (NCBI taxonomy): Eukaryota > Metazoa > Chordata > Mammalia > Primates > Hylobatidae > Nomascus > Nomascus leucogenys. The sequence continues at coordinate 24,016 of NW_022095915.1, read as the reverse complement.
TGCAAGCTGACATTCTGAGCGCTAAGTGGCCTACAGTGAAAAAAGGAATACCTTCAAATAAAAAGTACACAGAATCATTCTGTGAAACTCCTTTCTGATCTGTGCATTCAACTAGCAGAGTTGAACATTTCTTTTGATTGAGGAGTTTTGAAACACACTTTCTGTAGAAACTACTAGTGGACATTCGGAGCGCTAAAGGGCCAATAGTGGAAAAAGGAATATGTTCAAATAAAAACTACATAGAAGCATTCTGCAAAACTTCTTTCTGATCTGCTCATTTAACTAGCAGAGTTGAACCTTACTTTTGATTGAGGAGTTCTGAAACACTCCTTCTGTAGAAACTGCAAGTGGACATTCGGAGCGCTAAGGTGCCTATACTGGAAAAAGGATTATCATCAAATAAAAACTACACAGAAGCATTCTGCGAAACTTCTTTCTGATCTGTGCATTCAACTACCACAGTTGAACCTTACTTTTCATTGAGCAGTTCTGAAACACTCATTCTGTAGAAACTGCGAGCGGACATTCACAGCGCTAAGGGGCGTATAGAGGAAAAAGGAATAACTTCAAATAAAAACTACACAGAAGTATTCTGTGAAACTTCTTTCTGATCTGTGCATTCAACAAGCAGAGTTGAACTTTACTTTGATTGAGCAGTTCTGAAAGTGTCTTTCTCTAGTAACTGCAAGCGGACCATCAGAGTGCTAAGGGGCCTGTAGTGGAAAAAGGAATATCTTCAAACAACTCTACACAGAATTATTCTGCGAAACATTTTTGTGATCCGTGCATTCAACTAAAAGAGTTGAACCTTACTTTTGATTGAGAAGTTCTGAAACTCTCTTTATGTAGAAACTGCAGGCAGACTTTCAGAGCGCTAAGGGGCCTGTAGTGGAAAAAGGAATATCTTCAAATAAAAACTACACAGAAGCATTCTGAGAAACTTCTTTCTGATCTGTACATTCAACTAGCAGATTTGAACGTTACTTTTGATTGAGTAGTTCTGAAACACTCTTTCTGTAGAAAGTGCAAGCAGATATTCTGAGCGCTAAGGGACCTATTGTGGAAAAAAGAATATATTCAAATAAAAAGTACACAGAAGCATTCTGCAAAACTTCTTTCTGATCTGTGCATTCAACTAGCAGACTTGTACCTTCCTTTTGATTGAGGAGTTTTGAAACACTCTTTCTGTAAACTGTAAGTGGACATTCGGAGGGCTATGGAGCCAATAGTGGAAAAAGCATTATCTTCAAATAAAAACTACATAGAAGCATTCTGCGAAACTTCTTTCTCATCTGTGTATTCAACTAGCAGAGTTGAACCTTACTTTTCATTGAGCAGTTAAGAAACTCTCTTTCTGTAGAAAGTGCAAGTGGACATTCAGAGCGCTAATGGGCCTATAGTGGAAAAAGGAATATCTTCAAATAAAAACTACACAGAAGTATTCTGCGAAACTACTTTCTGATCTGTGCGTTCAACTATCAGAGTTGAACTTTACTTTTGATTGAGAAGTTTTGAAAGACTCTTTCTGTAGAAACTGTAAGCGGACATTCGGAGTACTAAGGGGCCTCTAGTGGAATAACGAATATCTTCAAATAATAACTACACAGAAGCATTCTGTGAAACTTCTTTCTGATCTGCCCATTCAACTAGCAGAGTTGAACCTTACTTTTGATTGAGCAGTTCTGAAACACTCTTTCTGTAGAAACTGCAAGCGGACATTTGGAGCGCTAAGGGGACTATAGTGGAAAAAGGAATATCTTCAAATAAAAACTACACAGAACCATTCTGCGAAACTTCTTTCTGATTTGTGTATTCAACTTGCAGAGTTGAACCTTACCTTTGATTGTGCAGTTCTGAAACACTCTTTCTGTAGAAACTGCAAGCAGACATTCTAATCGCTACTGGGCCTATAGTGGAAAAAGGAATATCTTCAAATAAAAACTACAGAGAAACATTCTGCGAAACTTCTTTCTGATCTGTGCATTCAACTAGCATACTTGAAGCTTACTTTTGACTCATGAGCTTTGAAACACTCTTTCTGTAGAAACTGCAAGTGGACATTTGGAGGGCTAAGGGGCCTATAGTGGAAAAAGGAATATCTTCAAATTAAAACTACACAGAAGCATTCTGCGAAACTTCTTTCTCATCTGTGTATTCAACTAGCAGAGTTGAACCTTACTTTTTTTTATATATATATTTATATATATATATTTTTATTATACTTTAGTGTTTTAGGGTACATGTGCACAATGTGCAGGTTTGTTACATATGTATCCATGTGCCATGTTGATTTCTTGCACCCATCAAATCGTCATTTAGCATTAGGTGTATCTCCTAATGCTGTCCCTCCCCCCTCCCCCCACCCCATAACAGTCCCCGGAGTGTGATGTTCCCCTTCCTGTGTCCATGAGTTCTCATTGTTTAAATCCCACCTATGAGTGAGAACATGTGGTGTTTGGTTTTTTGTCCTTGTGATAGTTTACTGAGAATGATGTTTTCCAGTTTCATCCATGTCCCTACAAAGGACATGAACTCATCATTTTTATGGCTGCATAGTATTCCATGGTGTATATGTGCCACATTTTCTTAATCCAGTCTATTGTTGTTGGACATTTGGGTTTGTTCCAACTCTTTGCTATTGTGAATAGTGCCGCAATAAACATACGTGTGCATGTGTCTTTATAGCAGCATGATTTATAGTCCTTTGTGTATATACCCAGTAATGGGATGGCTGGGTCAAATGGTATTTCTAGTTCGAGATCCCTGAGGAATCGCCACACTGACTTCCACAATGGTTGAACTAGTTTACAGTCCCACCCACAGTGCAAAAATATTCCTATTTCTTGACATCCTCTCCAGCACCTGTTGTTTCCTGATTTTTTAATGATGGCCATTCTAACTGGTGTGAGATGGTATCTCATTGTGGTTTTGATTTGCATTTCTCTGATGGCCAGAGATGATGAGCATTTCTTCAGTGTTTTTTGGCTGCATAAATGTCTTCTTTTGAGAAGTGTCTGTTCATGTCCTTTTCCCACTTTTTGATGGGGTTGTTTGTTTTTCTCTTGTAAATTTGTTTGAGTTCACTGTAGATTCTGGATATTAGCCCTTTGTCAGATGAGTAGGTTGCAAAAATTTTCTCCCATTCTATAGGTTGCCTGTTCACTCTGATGGTAGTTTCTTTTGCTGTGCAGAAGCTCTTTAGTTTAATGAGATCCCATTTGTCAGTTTTGGCTTTTGTTGCCATTGCTTTTTGTGTTTTAGACATGAAGTCCTTGCCCACTCCTATGTCCTGAATGGTATTGCCTAGGTTTTCTTGTAGGATTTTAATGGTTTTAGGTCTAACATATAAGTCTTTAATCCATCTTGAATTAATTTTTGTATAAGGTGTAAGGAAGAGATCCAGTTTCAGCTTTCTACATATGGCTAGCCAGTTTTCCCAGAACCATTTATTAAATAGGGAATCCTTTCCCCATTTCTTGTTTTTGTCAGGTTTGTCAAAGATCTGATAGTTGTAGATATGCCACATCATTTCTGAGGGCTCTGTTCTGTTCCATTGATCTATGTCTCTGTTGTGGTACCTGTACCATGCTGTTTTGGTTACTGTAGCCTTGTAGTATAGTTTAAATCATGTAGCGTGTTGCCTCCAGCTTTGTTCTTTCGGCTTAGGATTGACTTGGCGATGCGGGCTCTTTTTTGGTTCCATATGAACTTTAAAGTAGTTTTTTCCAATTCAGTGAAGAAAGTCATTAGTAGCTTGATGGGGATGGCATTGAATCTATAAATTACCTTGAGCAGTATGGCCATTTTCACGATATTGATTCTTCCAACCCATGAGCATGGAATGTTCTTCCATTTGTTTGTATCCTCTTTTATTTCATTGAGCAGTGGTTTGTAGTTCTTCTTGAAGAGTTCCTTCACATCCCTTGTAAGTTGGATTCCTAGGTATTTTATTCTCTTTGAAGCAATTGTGAATGGGAGTTCACTCATGATTTGGCTCTCTGTTTGTCTGTTATTGGTGTACAAGAATGCTTGTGATTTTTGTACATTAATTTTGTGTCCTGAGACTTTGCTGAAGTTGCTAATCAGCTTAAGGAGATTTTGGGCTGAGACAACGGAGTTTTCAAGATATACAATCATGTCACCTGCAAACAGGGACAATTTGACTTCCTCTTTTCCTAATTGAATACCCTTTATTTCCTTCTCCTGCCTGATTGCTCTGGCCAGAACTTCCAGCACTATATTGAATAGGAGCGGTCAGAGAGGTCATCCCTGTCTTGTGCCAGTTTTCAGAGGGAATGCTTCCAGTTTTTGCCCATTCAGTATGATATTGGCTGTGGGTTTGTCGTAGATAGCTCTTATTATTTTGAGATACGTCCCATCAATACCTAATTTATTGAGAGTTTTTAGCATGAAGGGTTGTTGAATTTTGTCAAAGGCCTTTTCTGCATCTATTGAGATAATCATGTGGTTTTTGTCTTTGGTTCTGTTTATATGCTGGATTACATTTATTGATTTGCATATGTTGAACCAGCCTTGCATCCCAGGGATGAAGCCCAGTTGATTATGGTGGATAAGCTTTTTGATGTGCTGCTGCATTCGGTTTGCCAGTATTTTATTGAGGATTTTTGCATCAATGTTCATCAAGGATATTGGTCTGAAATTCTCTTTTTTGGTTATGTCTCTGCCAGGCTTTGGTATCAGGATGATGCTGGCTTCATAAAATGTGTTAGGGAGGATTCCCTCTTTTTCTATCCATTGGAATAGTTTCAGAAGGAATGGTACCAGTTCCTCCTTGTACCTCTGGTAGAATTCAGCTGTGAATCCTTCAGGTCCTGGACTCTTTTTGGTTGGTAAGCTATTGATTATTGCCACAATTTCAGAACCTGTTATTGGTCTATTCAGAGATTCAACTTCTTCCTGGTTTAGTCTTGGGAGGGTGTATTTGTCGAGTAATTTATCCATTTCTTCCAGATTTTCTAGTTTATTTGCATAGAGGTGTTTGTAGTATTCTCTGATGGCAGATTGTATTTCTGTGGGATCGGTGGTGATATCCCCTTTTTCGTTTTTTATTGCATCTATTTGATTCTTCTCTCTTTTCTTCTTTATTAGTCTTGCTAGCGGTCCATCAATTTTGTTGATCTTTTCAAAAAACCAGCTCCTGGATTCGTTAATTTTTTGAAGGGTTTTTTGTGTCTCTATTTCTTTCAGTTCTGCTCTGATTTTAGTTATTTCTAGCCTTCTGCTAGCTTTTGAATGTGTTTGCTCTTGCTTTTCTAGTTCTTTTAATTGTGATGTTAGGGTGTCAATTTTGGATCTTTCCTGCTTTCTCTTGTGGGCATTTAGTGCTATAAATTTTCCTCTACACACTGCTTTGAATGTGTCCCAGAGATTCTGGTATGTTGTGTCTTTGTTCTCGTTGGTTTCAAAGAACATCTTTATTTCTGCCTTCATTTCATTATGTACCCAATAGTCATTCAGGAGCAGGTTGTTCAGTTTCCATGTAGTTGAGCAGTTTTGAGTGAGTTTCTTAATCCTGAGTTCTAGTTTGATTGCACTGTGGTCTGAGAGACAGTTTGTTATAATTTCTGTTCTTTTGCATTTGCTGAGGAGAGCTTTACTTCCAACTATGTGGTCAATTTTGGAATAGGTGTGGTGTGGTGCTGAAAAAAATGTATATTCTGTTGACTTGGGGTGGAGAGTTTTGTAGATGTCTATTAGGTCCACTTTATGTAGAGCTGAGTTCAATTCCTGGATATCCTTGTTAACTTTCTGTCTTGTTGATCTGTCTAATGTGGACAGTGGGGTGTTAAAATCTCCCATTATTATTGTGTGGGAGTTTAAGTCCCTTTGTAGGTCACTGAGGACTTGCTTTATGAATCTGGGTGCTCCTGTGTTGGGTGCATATATATTTAGGATAGTTAGCTCTTCTTGTTGAATTGATCCCTTTACCAGTATGTAATGGCCTTCTTTGTCTCTTTTGATCTTTGTTGGTTTAAAGTCTATTTTATCAGAGACTAGGATTGCAAACCCTGCCTTTTTATGTTTTCCAGTTGCTTGATAGATCTTCCTCCATCCCTTTATTTTGAGTCTATGTGTGTCTCTGCTCGTGAGATGGGTTTCCTGAATACAGCACACTGATGGGTCCTGACTCCTTATCCAGTTTGCCAGTCTGTGTCTTTTGATTGGAGCATTTAGCCCATTTACATTTAACGTTAATATTGTTATGTGTGAATCTGATCCTGTCATTATGATGTTAGTTGGTTATTTTCCTCGTTAGTTGCTATAGTTTCTTCCTAGCCTCGATTGTCTTTATAATTTGGCGTGTTTTTGCAGTGGCTGATACCGTTTGTTCCTTTCCATGTTTAGTGCTTCCTTCAGGAGCTCTCTTAGGGCGGCCTGGTGGTGACAAAATCACTCAGCGTTTGTATGTCTGTAAAGTATTGTATTTCTCCTTCACTTATGAAGCTTAGTTTGGCTGGATAGGAAATTCTGGGTTGAAAATTCTTTTCTTTAAGAATGTTGAATATTGGCCCCCACTCTCTTCTGGCTTGTAGAGTTTCTGCTGAGAGATCAGCTGTTAGTCTGATGGGCTTCCCTTTGTGGGTAACCCGACCTTTCTCTCTGGCTGCCCTTAACATTTTTTCCTTCATTTCAACTTTGGTGAATCTGACAATTATGTGTCTTGGAGTTGCTCTTCTCGAGGAGTATCTTTGTGGCGTTCTCTGTATTTCCTGAATCTGAATGCTGGCCTGCCTTGCTAGATTGGGGAAGTTCTCCTGGATAATATCTTGCAGAGTGTTTTTCAACTTGGTTCCATTCTCCCCATCATTTTCAGGTACACCAATCAGACGTAGGTTTGATCTTTTCACATAGTCCCAAATTTCTTGGAGGATTTGTTCATTTCTTTTTATTCTTTTTTCTCTAAACTTCCCTTCTCGCTTCATTTCATTCATTTCATCTTCCATCAGCGATACCATTTCTTCCAGTTGATCGCATCTGCTACTGAGGCTTCTGCAATCTTCGCGTAGTTCTCGAAACTTGGCTTTCAGCTCCATCAGCTCCTTTAAGCCCCTCTCTCCATTGGTTATTCTAGTTATCCATTCTTCTAATTTTTTTTCAAAGTTTCAACTTCTTTGCTATTGTTTTGAATTTCCTCTCATAGCTAAGAGTAGTTTGATCGTCTGAAGCCTTCTTCTCTCAACTCGTCAAAGTCATCCTCCATCCAGCTTTGTTCCATTGCTGGTGAGGAACTGCATTCCTTTGGAGGGGGAGAGGTGCTCTGTTTTTAGAGTTTCCAGTTTTTTTGCTCTGTTTTTTCCCCATCTTTGTGGTTTTATCTACTTTTTGTTTTTGATGATGGTGATGTACAGATGGGATTTTGGTGTGGATGTCCTTTCTGTTTGTTAGTGTTCCTTCTACCAGACAGGACCCTCAGCTGCAGGTCTTTTGGAGTTTACTAGAGGTCCACTCCAGACCCTGTTTGACTGGGTGTCAGCAGCGGTGGCTGCAGAACAGCGGATTTTCGTGAGACCACAAATTCAGCTGTCTGATAGTTCCTCTGAAAGTTTTGTCTCAGAGGAGTACCCGGCTGAATGAGGTGTCAGTCTGTTCCTACTGGGGGGGTGCCTCCTAGTTAGGCTGCTCAGGGGTGAGGGACCCACTTCAGGAGGCAGTCTGTCCGTTCTCAGATCTCCAGCTGCGTGCTGGGGGAACCACTACTCTCTTCAAAGCTGTCAGTCAGACAGGGACATTTAAGTTTGTGGAGGTTCTTGCTGAATTTTTGTTTGTCTGTGCCCTGCCCCCAGAGGTGGAGCCTACAGAGGCAGGCAGGACTACTTGAGCTGTGGTGGGCTTCACACAGTTCGAGATTCCTGGCTGCTTTGTTTACATAAGCAAGCCTGGGCAATGGTGGGAGCCCCTCTCCCAGCCTCGCTGCTGCCTTGCAGCTTGATCTGGGACTGCTGTGCTAGCAACCAGCGAGATTCCGTGGGCATAGGACCCTCCGAGCCAGGTGTGGGACACAATCTCCTAGTGTGCCGATTTCCAGGCCCGTTGGAAAAGCACAGTATTAGGATGGGACAGACCCGATATTCCAGGTGCTGTCTGTTTCCCCTTTCTTTGACTAGGAAAGGGAACTCCGCAACCCCTCGCAATTCCCGAGTGAGGCAATGCCTCGCCCTGCTTCGGCTCGCGCACAGTGTGCTTCACCTACTGTCCTGCACCCACTGTTAGGCAATCCCTAGTGAGATGAAACCGGTACCTCAAGCAGAAATGCAGAAATCACCTGTCATCTGCGTCGCTGGGGATGGGAGCTGGAGACCGGAGCTGTTCCTATACGGCCATCCTGAACCTTACTTTTGATTGAGCAGTTATGAAAATGTCTTTCTGTAGAAAGTGCAATTGGACATTCGGAGCGCTAATGGGCCTATAGTGGAAAAAGGAATATCTTCAAATAAAAACTACACAGAAGGATTCTGTGCAACTTCTTTCTGATCTGTGCATTCAACTAACAGAGTTGAACCTTACTTTTGATTGAGAATTTCTGAAATTCTCTTTCTGTAGCAACATCAAGCGGACATTCGGAGCGCTAAGGGGCCAATAGAGGAAAAAGGAGTAACTTCAAATAAAAACTACACAGAAGCATTCTGTGAAACTTCTTTCTGATCTGTGCATTCAACTAGCAGAGTTGAACCTTACTTTTGACTGAGTAGTTCTGAAACACTCTTTCTATAGAAACTGCAAGCAGATATACGGAATGCTAAGGGGCCTATAGTGGAAAAAGGAATATAATCAAATACAAGCTACACAGAAGCATTCTGTGAAACTCCTTTCTGATCTGTGCATTCAACTAGAAGACTTGAACCTTACTTTTGATTGAGGAGCTTTGACACACACTTTCTGTAGAAACTGCAAGTGGACATTTGGAGGGCTAAGGGGCCAATAGTGGAAAAAGGAATATCATCAAATAAAAAACACACAGAAGCATTCTGCGAAACTTTTTTTCTCATCTGTGTATTCAACAAGCAGAGTTGAACCATTCTTTTGATTGAGCAGTTATGAAACTCTCTTTCAGTAGAAAGAGCAAGTGGACATTCAGAGTGCTAATGGCCCTCTGGTGGAAAAAGGAATATCTTCAAATAAAAACTACACAGAAGCATTCTACCATACTTCTTTCTGATCTGTGCATTCAACTAGCAGAGGTGAAGCTTACTTTTGATTGAGGAGTTTTGAAACCCTCTTTCTGTTGAAACTGCAAGTGGATATTCAGAGTGCTAAGGGGCCTATACTGGAAAAAGGAATGTGCTCAAATCAAAACTACACAGAAGCATTCTGTGAAACTCCTTTCTGATCTGTGCATTCAACTCACAGAGTTGAACCTTACTTTTGATTGAGCAGTTCTGCAACACTCTTTGTGAAGAAATGGCAAGCAGAAAATTGGAGCGCTAAGGGGCCCATAGTAGAACAAGAAATAACTTCAAATAAAAACTACACAGAAGTATTCTGCAAAACTTCTTTCTGATCCGTGCATTCAACTAACAGGGTTGAACCTTACTTTTGATTGAGAAGTTCTGATACTTTCTTTCTGTAGAACTGCAAGCGGACATTCAGAGCGCTAAGGGGCCTATAGAGGAAAAAGTATTATCTTCAAATCAAAACTACACAGCAGCATTCTGCGAGACTTTTTCTGATCTGTGCATTCAACTAGCAGAGTTGAACCTAACTTTAGAAGGAGGAGTGTTGAAACACTCTTTCTGCAGAAACTGAAATGCGGATATTCGGATCGCTAAGGGGCCTATAGTGGAAAAAGGATTATATTCAAATAAAAACTAAACAGAAACATTCTGTGAAACTACTTTCTGATCTGTGCATTCAACTAACAGAGTTGAACCTTACTTTTGATTCAGAAGTTCTGAAAATCTCTTTCTGTAGAAACTGAAAGCGGACATTCGGAGCGCTAAGGGGCCTATAGGAAAAAAAGGAATAACTTCAAATACAAACTACACAGAAGCATTCTGCGAAAATTCTTTCTGATCTGTGAATTCAACTAGCAGAGTTGAACCCTACTTTTGATTGAGAAGTTCTGCAACTCTCTTTCTGCAGAAACTGCAAGAGGACATTCGGAGTGCTAAGGGGCCTATAGTGGAAAAAGGAATATCTTAAAATAAAAACTGCACAGAATCATTCTGTGAGATTACTTTCTGTTCTGTGCAATTAAATATCGGAGTTGAACCTTATTTTTGATTGAGGAGTTTTGAAAAGTTCTTTATGTAGAAACCGCAAGCGGACATTCGGAGTGCTAAGGTGCCTATAGTGGAAAAATGATTATCTTCAAATAAAAACTACAGAGAAGCATTCTGTGAAACTTCTTTCTGATCTGTGCATTAAACTAGCAGACTTGAACCTTACTTTGGATTGAGCAGTTCCGAAACACTATTTCTGAAAAACTGCAAGCAGACATACAGAGTGCTGAGGGGCTAAAGTGGAAAAAGAAATATCTACAAATAAAAACTACACAGAAGCATTCTGCAAAACTTCTTTCTGATCTGTGCATTCAACTAACAGAGTTGAACCTTACTTTCGATTGAGCAGTTCGGAAACACTCTTTCTGTAGGAACGGCAAGCAGAATTTCGGAGAGCTAAGGGGCCAATAGTGGAAAAGGGAATATCTTCAAATAAAAATTACACAGAAGCATTCTGTGAAACTTCTTTCAGATCTGTGCATTCAACTAAATGATTTGAACCTTACTTTTGATTGAGAAGTTCTGAAACACTCTTTCTGTAGAATCTGCAAGCAGACATTCGGAGCGCTAAGGGGCCTATAGTGGAAAAAGGAATATCTTCAAATAAAAACTACGCAGAAGAATTCTGTGAAACATCTTTCTGGTCTGTGCATTCAGTTAACAGAGTTGAACCTTACTTTTGATTGAGAAGTTCTGAAACACTCTTTCTGTAGAAACTGAAAGCGAACATTCGGAGCGCTAACGGGCCTAGAGTGGAGAAAGGAATATCTTCAAATAAAAACTACGCAGAAGCATTCTGCAAAACTTCTTTCTGATCGGTGCATTCAACTAGCAGAGTTGAACGTTACTTTTGATTGAGGAGTTTGGAAACACTCTTTCTGTAGGAACGTCAAGTGGACATTCAGAGCGCTAAGAGGATTATAATGGAATAAGAAATATCTTCAAGTAAAAACTACAAAGGAGCATTCTGCGAAACTTCTTTCTGTTCTATGCATTCAACTAGCAGATTTGAACCGCACTTTTGATTGAGCAGTTCTGAAACACTCTTTCTGTAGAAACAGCAAGCAGAAATTCGGAGCGCTAAGAGGCTTATAGTGGAAAAAGGAATATCTTCAAATAAAAACTACACAGAAGCATTCTGCGAAACTTCTGTCAGATCTGTGCATTCAACTAACAGAGTTGAACCTTACTTTAGATTGAGAAGTTCTGAAACTCTCTTTCTGAAGAAACTGCAAGCGGACATTCGGAGCGCAAAAGGGCAAATGGTGGATAAAGGAATATCTTCAAATAAAAACTACAAAGAAGCATTCTGAGTAACTTCTTTCTGATCTGTGCGTTCAAATAACAGATTTGAAGCTTACTTTTGATTGAGAAGCCCTGAAACACTCTTTGTGTAGAAACTGAAAGTGGACATTCGGAGCTCTAATGTGCCTGTAGTGGAAAAAGGAATATCTTCAAATAAAAAATACACAGAAGCATTCTGCGATACTTCTTCTGTTCTGTGCATTCAACTAGCAGAGTTGAACCTTACATTTGATTGAGCAGTTGTGACACACACTATTTGTAGAAATTGCAAGGTGACATTCTATGCGCTAAGGGGCCTACAGTGGAAAAAGTAATATCTTCAAACAAAGAGTACACAGAAGCATTCTGTGAAACTTGTTTCTGATGTGTGCATTCAACTAACACATTTGAACCTTACTTTTGATTGAGAAATTCTGAAAGTCATTTTCTGTAGAAACTTGCAAGCAGACATTTGGAGCGCTAAGGGGCCTATAGTGGAAAAAGGAATGTCTTCAAATAAAAACTACACAGAAGCATTCTGGGAAACTTCTTTCTGATCTGTGCATTCAACTAACAGAGTTGAACCTTACTATCGATTGAGCAGTTCTGAAACACTATTTCTGTAAAAACTGCAAGCGGACCTTCGGAGTGCTAAGGGGCTAAAGTGGAAAAAGGAATATCTTCAAATAAAAACTACACAGAAGAATTCTGCAAAACTTCTTTTGGATCTGTGCATTCAGATAACAGAGTCGAACCTTACTTTTGATGGAGAAGTTCTGAAACTCTCTTTCTGTAGAAACTGCGAGCAAACATTCGGAGCGCTAACGGGCCTTAGTGGAAAAAGGAATAACTTCAAATAAAAACTACGCAGAAGCATACTGCGAAACTACTCTCTGATCAGTGCATTCCACTAGCAGAGTTGAACCTTACTTTTGATTGAGGAGTTTTGAAACACTCTTTCTGTAGAAACTGCAAGCGGATATTTGGCGCGCTAAGGGGCATATAGTGAATAAGTAATATCTTCAAATAAAAACTACACAGAAGCATTCTGCGATACTTCTTTCTGATCTGTGCATTCAACTAGCAGAGTTGAATCTTACTTTTGATTGTGCAGTTCTGAAACACTCTTATTGCAGAAACTGCAAGCGGACATTCGGAGTGCTAAGGGGCCTATAGTGGAAAACGGAATATCTTCAAATAAAAACTACACAGAAGCATTCTGCGAAACTTCTTTCTGATCTGTGCATTCAACTAACAGAGTTGAACCTTACTTTTGATTGAGAAGTTCTGAAACTCTCTTTTGTAGAAACTGCAAGCAGACAGTCGGAGCTCTAAGGGGCAAATAGTGCAAAAAGGAATATCTTCAAATAAAAACTACACAGCAGCATTCTGTGAAACTTCTTTCTGCTCTGTGCATTCAGATAACACAGTTGAACCGTACCTTTGATTGAGAAATTCTGAAATACTCTTTCTGTAGAAACTGCGAGCAAACATTCGGAGCGCTAATGGGCCTATAGTGGAAAAAGGAATATCTTCAAATAAAAACTACGCAGAAGCATACTGTGAAACTTCTCTCTGATCTGTGCATTCAACAAGCAGAATTGAACCTTACTTTTGATTGTGCAGTTCTGACACTCTTATTGTAGAAACTGCAAGCGGACATTTGGAGTGCTAAGGGGCCTATAGTAGAAAAAGGAATATCTTCAAATAAAAACTACACAGAACCACTCTGCGAGACTTCTTTCTGATCTGTGCATTCAACTAGCACAGTTGAATCTTACTTTAGATTGAAGAGTTGTGAAACACTCTTTCTGTAGAAACTGCAAGCGGACATGTGGAGCGCTAAGGGTCCTAAAGTGGAAAAAGGAATATCTTCAAATAAAAACTACACAGAAGTATTCTGCGATACTCCTTTCTTATCTGTGCATTCAAATAACAGAGTTGAACCTTACTTTTGATTGAGAGGTTCTGCAACACTCTTTCTGTAGAAACTGCAAGTGGACATTTGTGCGGAAAGGGGCCTATAGTGGAAAAAGGAATATCTTCAAACCAAAACTACACAGAAGCATTCGGTGAAAACTGTTTCTGATGTATCCATTCAACTAACGGATTTGAACCTTACTTCGGATTGAGAAATTCTGAAAGACCCTTTCTGTAGAAACTGCAAGAGGACAATTGGAGCGCTAAAGGGCCTATAGTGGAAAAAGGAATATCTTCAAATAAAAACTACACAGAAGCATTCTGCGAGACTTCTTCCTGCTCTGGGCATTCAGCTAGCAGAGTTGAACCTTACTTTTGATTGAGAAGTTCTGAAACATTCTTTCTGTAGAAACTGCAAGCCAAAATTCGGAGCGCAAATGGTCCTATAGTGGAAAAAGGAATATCTTCAAATAAAAACTACACAGAAGCATTCTGCGAAACTTCTTTCTGATCTGTGCATTTAACTAACAGGGTTGAAACTTACCTTTGATTGAGGGGTTCTGAAACACCCTTTCTGCAGATACTGCAAGTGCACATTTGGAGAGCTAAGGGACGAAGAGTGGAAAAACGAATATCTTCAAATAAAATTTGCACAGAAGCATTCTGCGAAACTTCTTTCTGATCTGTGCATTAAACTAACAGAGTTGAACCCTGAATTTGATTGAGAAGTTCTGAGACTCTCTTTCTGTAGAAACAGCAAGCAGATATTCGGAGCGCTAAGGGGCCAATAGTGGAAAAAGGATTATCTTCAAATAAAAACTGCACAGAAGCATTCTGCAAAACTATTCTCTGATCTGAGCATTCAACTAGCAGAGTTGAACTTTACTTTTGATTGAGGAGTTCTGAAGCACTCTTGCTGTAGAAACTGCAAGTGGACATTCGCTGTGCTAAGGGGCCTATAGTGGAAAAAGGAATATCTTCAAATTAAAAGTACACAGAAGCATTCTGTGAAACTTCTTTCAGATCTGTGCATTCAACTAAAAGAGTTGAAACTTACTTTTGATTGAGAAGTTCTGAGACTCTCTTTCTGTAGAAACAGCAAGCGGACATTCAGAGCGCTCAGCGGCCAATAGTGGAAAAAGGAATATCTTCAAACAAAAACTACACAGAAGTATTCTGCGAGACTACTTTCTGATCTGTGCATTCAACTAGCAGAGTTGAACCTTACTTTTGATTGAGGAGTTTTGAAACACTCTTTCTGTCGAAACTGCAAGCGGAATTTCCGAGCGATAAGGGGCCTATAGTGGAATAAGGATTATCTTCAAATAAAAAATACACAGAGTATTCTGCGAGACCTCTTTGTGATCTGTGCATTCAACTAGCAGAGTTGAACCTTACTTTTGATTGAGCAGTTCTGAAACACTCTTTCTTTAGAAACTGCAAGCGGATATTCGGAGTGCTAAGGGTTCCATAGTGCAAAAAGGAATATCTTCAAATAAAAACTATACAGAAGCATTGTGCGAAACTTCTTTCTGATCTGTGCATTCAACTAGCAGAGTTGAACCTTACTTTTGGTTGAGGAGATTTTAAACACTTTCTGTAGAAACTGCAAGTGGACATTTGGCGGGGTAAGGGGACTATATTGGAAAAAGGAATATCTTCAAATAAAAACAACACAGAAACAATCTGCGAAACTTCTTTCTGATCTGTGCTTTTTTCAACTAGCAGAGTTGAAACTTACTTTTGATTGGGCAGTTCTGAAACACTCTTTCTGTAGAAACTGCAAGTGGACCCTTTTAGCACTAAGGGACCTACACGGGTATAAGGAATATCTTCAAATAAAAACTACACAGAATCATTCTGGGAAACTTCTTTCTGATCTGTGCATTCAACTAACAGTGTTGAACCTTACTTTGGATTGAGAAGTTCTGAAACTCTCTTTCTGTAGAAACTGCAAGTGAACATTAGGAATGCTCGTTGTCCTGTAGTGGAAAAAGGAGTATCTTCAAATAAAAACTACACAGAAGCATTCTATGAGACTTCTTTCTGATCTGTGCATTCAACTAACAGAGTGGAACCTTACTTTTGATTGAGAAGTTTTGAAACTCTTTTTCTGTAGAAACTGCAAGTGGGCCTTCGGAGTGCTATGGGGCGTATAGTTTAAAAAGTAATATCTTCAAATAAAAACTACACAGAACCATTCTGCGAGACTTCTTTCTTATCTGTGCATTCAACAAGCAGAGTTGAACCTTTCTTTTGATTGACGAGTTTGGAGTCACTCTTTCTGTAGAAACTGCAAGCGGACATTTGGAGAGCTAAGGGGTCTGTAGTGGAAAAAGTAATAACTTCAAACAAAAATTACACAGAAGCATTCTGCCAAACTTCTTCCTGATCTTTGCATTTAACTAACAGAGTTGAACCTTACATTTGATTGAGCAGTTCTGAAACAATTTTTATGTAGAAACTGCAAGCGGACATTCTGACCGCTAAGGGACCTATAGAGGAAAAAGGAATATCCTCAAATAAAAACTACAAAGAAGCATTCTGCGAAACTTCCTTGTGATCTGTGCATTCAACTAGCGGAGTTGGACCTCACTTTTGATTGAGGAGTTTTGGAATACTCTTTCTGTAGAAACTGCAATCAGACATTCCGAACGCTAATGGGCCTATAGTGGAAAAAGGAATATCTTCAAACAAAAACTACACAGAAGCATTTTTCAAAAATTCTTTCTGATCTGTGCATTCAACTAGCAGAGATTAACCTTACTATTGATTGAGAAGTTTTCACCCACTCTTTCTGTAGAAACTGAAAGCGGACATTCGGATTGCTAAGGGGCCAATAGTGAAAAAAGGAATAACTTCAAATAAAAACTACACAGAAGCATTCTGCGAAACTTCTTTCTGATCTGTGCATTCAACTAGCAGAGTTCAACCTTACGTTTGATTGAGCAGTCCTGAAAACCTGTTTCTGTAGAAACTGCAAGGGGACATTCGGAAAGCTAAGGGGCCTATACTGGAAAAAGGTATATCTTCAAATAAAATCTACACGGAAGCATTCTGCGAAACTTCTTTCTGATCCGTGCATTCAACTAGCAGATTTGAACCTTACTTTTGATTGCGCAGTTCTGAAACACTCTTTCTGTGGGAACTGCAAGCGGACATTTGGAGCGCTAAGAGGCCTATAGTGGAAAAAGAAATATATTCAAATAAAAACTATACAGAAGCATTCTGTGAAACTTCTTTCTGATCTGTGCATTCAACTAACAGAGTTGAACCTCACTTTTGAATGAGCAGTTCTGAAACACTCCTTCTATAGAAACTGCAAGCGGACATTCGGCGCGCTAAGGGGCCTAGAGTGGAAAAAGTAATATCTTCAAATAAACACTACACAGAAGCATTCTGCGAAACTACTTTCTGATCTGTGCATTCGAATAGGAGAGTTCAACCTTACTGTTGATTGAGGAGTTTTGAATCAGTCTTTCTGTAGAAACTGTAAGCGGACATTCGGAGCGCTAAAGGACATATAGTGGAAAAAGGAATAACTTCAAATAAAATCTACACAGAAGCATTCTGCGAAACTACTTTCTGACATGTGCATTCAACTAGCAGAGTTGAAACTTACTTTTGATTGAGCAGTTCTGAAACACTCTTTCTGTAGAAACTGCAAGCGGACATTCGGAGCGCTAAGGGGCCTATAGTGGAAAAAGGAATATCTTCAAATAAAAACTACAAAGAAGCATTCTGCTAAACTACTTTCTGATCTGTGCATTCAACTAGCAGAGTTGAACCTTACTTTTGAATGAGCAGTTCTGTAACAGTCCTTCTGTAGAAACTGCAAAAAGACTTTCGGAGCCCTAAGGGGCCCATAGTGCAAAAAGGAATATCTTCAAATAAAAACTACAAAGAAGCATTCTGCTAAACTACTTTCTGATCTGTGCATTCAACTAGCAGAGTTGAACATTACTTTTGAATGAGCAGTTCTGTAACCGTCCTTCTGTAGAAACTGCAAAAAGACTTTCGGAGCCCTAAGGGGCCCATAGTGCAAAAAGGAATATCTTCAAATAAAAACTATACAGAAGCATTCTGCGAAACTTCTTTCTGATCTGTAAATTCAACTGGGAGAGGTGAACCTTACTTTTGATTGAGCAGTTCTGAAACACTCTTCCTGTAGAAACTGCAAGCGGACAATCGGAGCGCTAATGGGCCAATAGTGCAAAATGGAATATCTTCAAATAAAAACTATACAGAAGAATTCTGTGAAACTTCTTTCTGATCTGTGCATTCAACTAGCAGAGTTGAACATTACTTTTATTGAGCACTTCTGAAACAATCTTTCTGTAGAAACTACAAGCGGACATTCAGAGCGCTAAGGGGCTTTTAGTGGAAAAAGGAATATCTTCAAATAAAAACTACACAGAAGCATTCTGCTAAACTTCTTTCCGATCTGTGAATTCAACTAGCAGAGTTGAACCTTTCTCTGGATTGAGCAGTTCTGAAACACTCTTTCTCTGTAAACTGTAAGTGGACATTCGCAGCGCTAAGGGGCCTATAGTGGAGAAAGGATTATCTTCAAATAAAAACTACACAGAAGCATTCTGCGAAACTTCTTTCTGATCTGTGCATTCAACTAGCAGGGTTGAACCTTACTTTTGATTGAGCAGTTCTGAAACACTCTTTCTGTATAAACTGCATGTGGACATTCAGAGCTTTAAGGGGCCTGTAGTGGAAAAAGGAATATCTTCAAATAAAAACTTCACAGTAACATTCTGTGAGACTTCTTTCTGATCTGTGCATTCAACTAGCAGCGTTGAACTTTACTTTTGGTGGAGGAGATTTTAAACACTCTTTCTGTAGAAACTGCAAGCGGACATTCGAAGCGGTAAGGGGACTATAGTGGAAAAAGGAATATCTCCAAATAAAAACAACAGAGAAGCAATCTGTGAAACTTCTTTCTGATCTGTGCGTTCAACTAGTGGAGTTGAAACTTTCTTTTGATTGGGCAGTTCTGAAACACTCTTTCTGTAGAAACTGAAAGCGGACACTCGTAGCGCTACGTGGCCTACACTGGTAAAAGGAATATCTTCAAATAAAAACTACACAGAATCATTCTGGGAAACTTCTTTCTGATCTGTGCATTCATCTAACAGAGTTGAACCTTACTTTGGATTGAGAAGTTCTGAAACTCTCTTTCTGTAGAAACTGCAAGCGAACATTAAGATCGCTCTGGGGCCTGTAGTGGAAAAAGAAATATCTTCAAATAAAAACTACACAGAAGCATTCTGTGAGACTTCTTTCTGATCTGTGCATACACCTAACTGAGTTGAACCTTACTTTTGATTGAGAACTTCTGAAACTCTTTTTCTGTAGAAACTGCAAGTGGACATTCCGAGCGCTAAGGGGCGTATAGTGGAAAAAGGAATATCTTCAAATTAAAACTACGCAGAACCATTCTGCGAGACATCTTTCTTATCTGTGCATTCAACAAGCAGAGTTGAACCTTTCTTTTGATTGACAAGTTTGGAAAAACTCTTTCTGTAGAAATTGAATGTGGTCATTCGGAGAGCAAAGGGGCATTTAGTGGAAAAAGTAAAATCTTAAAATAAATACTACACAGAATCATTCTGCGAATTTTCTTTCTGATCTGTTCATTCAACTAACAGAGTTGAACCGTACTTTTGATTGGGAGCTCTGAAACTCTCTTTCTGTAGAAACTGGAAGCCGACATTTCGGGCGTTATGGGGCGTATAGTGGATAAAGGAATACTTTCAAATAAAAGCTACACAGAAGAATTCTGCGAGAATTCTTTCTGATCTGTGCATTCAGCTGTCAGAGTTGAACCTTACTTTTGACTGAAGAGTTTTGAAACTATCTTTCTGTAGAAACTGCAAGTGGACATTCGGAGCACTAAGGGGTCAATAGTGGAAAAAGGAATATCTTCAAATAAAAACTACAAAGAAGCATTCTGCGAAACTTCTTTCTGATCTTTGCATTCAACTAACAGAGTTGAACCTTACTTTTGATTGAGAAGCTCTGAAACCATCTTTCTGTAGAAACTGGAAGCTGACATTCAGAGCGCTAAGGGACCCAAAGTGGAAAAAGGAATATCTTAAAAAAAAAAATACACAGAAGCATTCTGCGAAACTTGTGTCTGATCTGTATATTCAACTAACATAGTTGAACCTTACTTTTGATTGAGAAGTTCTGAAACTCTATTTCTGTAGAAACGGCAAGTGGACAGTCAAAGCGCTAAGGCGTCTATACTGGAAACAGGAATATCTTCAAATAAAAACTACACAGAAGCATTCTGTGAAACTTCTTTCTGATATGTGCATTCAACTAACAAAGTCGAACCTTACTTTTGATTGAGAAGTTCTGAAACTCTTTTTGTGTAGAAACTGGAAGGGGACATTCAGAGCACTAAGGGGTGTATAGTGGAAAAAGGAATATCTTCAAATAAAAACTACACGGAAGCATTCTGCAAGACAGCTTTCTTATCTGTGCATTCAACTAGCAGAGTTGAACCTTTGTTTTCATTGAGGAGTTTTGAAACACTCTTTCTGTAGAAACTGCAAGCGCACATTTGGAGCGCTAAGGGGCCTACATTGGAAAAAAGAATATCTTAAAATAAATCTACAGAGAAGCATTCTGCGGAACTTATATCTTTTCTGTGCATTCACCTAACATAGTTGAACCTTACTTTTGATCGAGAAGTTCTGAAACTCTCTTTCTGTAGTAACTGAAAGTGGACATTCGGAGCGCTAAGGGGCCGATAGAGGAAAAAGCACTATCTTCAAGTAAAAACTACACAAAAGCATTCTGTGAAACTTCTTTCTGATCTCTGCATTCAACTAACCCAGTTGAAACTTACTTTTGATTGAGAAGTTCTGAAACTCTCTTTCTGTAGAAACTGCAAGCGGACATTCGGAGCACTAACGGGCCTATAGTGGAAAAGGAATATCTTCAAATAACTTCACAGAAGCATTCCGCAAGACTTCTTTCTGATCTGTGCATTCAACAGGCGGAGTTGAACCTGACTTTTGATTCAGGAATTTTGAAAAACTCTTTCTGTAGAAACTGCAAGCGCACATTCAGAGCGCTAAGGGACCTATAGTGGAAAAAGAAATATCTTCAAATAAAAACTACACAGAAGCATTCTGCGAAATTCCTTTCTGATCTGTGCATTCAACTAGCAGAGTTAAAACTTACTTTTGATAGAGCAGTTCTGAAACTCTCTTTCTGTAGAAACTGCAAGCGGACATTCGTAGCGCTAAGGGGCCTATAGTGGAAAAAGGAATATTTTCAAATAAAAACTACACAGAAGCATTCTGCGAAACTTCTTTCTGATCTCTGCATTCAACTAACAGAGTTGAACCTTACTTTTGATTGAGAAGTTCTGAAACTCTCTTTCTGTAGAGACTGCAAGCGGACATTCGGAGCGCAAAAGGGCCTAGAGTGGAAAATGGAATAACTTCAAATAAAAACTACACAGAAGCATTCTGCGAAACTACTTTCTGATCTGTGCATTCAACTACCCGAGTTGAACCTTACTATTGATTGAGAAATTCTGAAAATCTCTTTCTTTTGAAATTGCAACTGGACATTCGGAAGGCTACGGAGCCTATAGTGGAAAAAGGAATGTCTTCAAATAAAAACTACACAGAAGCATTCTGCGAATCTTCTTTCTGATCTGTGCATTCAACTAACAGAGTTAAACCTTACTTTTGATTGAGAAGTTCTGAAAATCTCTTTCTGTAGAAACTGTAAGTGGACATTTGGAGCGCTAAGGGGCCTATAGTGGAGAAAGGATTATCTTAAAATAAAACTATACAGAAGCACTCTGCGAAACTTCTTTATGATCTGTGCATTCAACTAGCAGAATTGAACATTACCTTTGATTGAGGAGTTTTGAAACACTCTTTCTGTAGAAACTGCAAGCGGACATTCGGAGCCCTAAGGGGCTAATAGTGGAAAAAGGAATATCTTCTAATAAAAACTACACAGAATCATTCTACAAAACTTCTTTCTGATCTGCACATTCAACTAACAGAGTTGAATCTTACTTTTGATTGAGAAGTTCAGAAACTCTCTTTATGTGGAAACTGCAAGCGGACATTCTGAGTGCTAAGGCGCCTATAGTGGAAAAAGGAATATCTTCAAATAAAACATACACAGAAGCTTTCTATGAAACTTCTTTCTGATCTGTGCTTTCAACTAACAGAGTTCAAACTTACTTTAGATTGAAAAGTTCTGAAACACTCTTTCTGTAGAAACAGCAAGCGGACATTCGGAGCGCTAAGAGGCCTGTAGTGGAAAAAGGAATATCTTCAAATAAAAACTACACAGAAGCATTCTGCGAAACTTCTTTCTGATCTGTGAATTCAACTAGCAGAGTTGAACCTTACTTTTGATAGAACAGTTCTGAAACACTCGTTCTGTAGAAACTGCAAGCGGACATTCGGAGCGGTTAGTGGCCTGTGGTGGAAAAAGGAATATCTTCAAATAAAAACTGCACAAAAGCATTCTTCGAAATTCCTTTCTCCTCTGTGCATTCAACTAGCAGATTTGAAGCTTACTTTTGATTGACCAGTTCTGAAACTCTCTTTCTGTAGTAACTGCAAGAGGACATTTGGAGCGCTAAGGGGCCTACAGTGGAAAAAGGAATATTTTCACATAAAAATTACACAAAATCATTCTGCGAAACTTCTCTCTGATCTATGCATTCAACTAACAGAGTTGAACTTTACTTTGTATTGAAATGTTCTGAAACCCTCTTTCTGTACAAACTGCAAGTGGACATTCGGAGCACTAAGGGAACTACAGTGAAAAAAGGACTATCATTAAATCAAAACTACGCAGAAGCATTCTGTGAAACTTGTTTCTGATCTGTGCATTCAACTAACAGAGTTGAACCTTACTTTTTATTGAGCAGTTCTGAAAAACTCTTTCTGTAGAAACGGCAAGCGGACATTTGGAGCGCTAAGGGGCCTATAGTGGAAAATGGAATATCTTCAAATAAATACTACACAGAAGCATTCTGCGAAACTTCTTTCTGATCTGTGCATTCAACTAGCAGATTTGAACCTTCCTTTACATTGAGGAGTTTTGAAACACTCTCACTCTACAAACTGCAAGCAGACAGTCAGTGCCCTAAGGGACCTGTAGTGGAAAAAGAAATATCTTCAAATAAAGACTACACAGAAGAATTCTTTGAAATTTCTTTGAGATCTGTGCATTCAACTAGCAGAGTTGAACCTTACTTTTCATTGAGCAGTTCTGAAACACTCTTTCTGTAGTAATTGCAAGCGGACACTCGGAGCGCTAAGCTACCAATAGTGGAAAAAGGAATATCTTCAAATAAAATCTACGCAGAAGCATTCTGCGAAACTTCTTTCTGATCTGTGCATTCAACTAGGAGAGTTGAACCTTACTTTTGATTCAGCAATTCTGAAACTCTCTTTCTGTAGAAACTTCAAGTGGACATTCGGAGCGCTAAGGGGCCTATATTGGAAAACAGAGTTGAATCTTGCTTTTGATTGAGAAGTTCTGACACTATCCTTCTGTAGAAACTGCAAGCGGACATTCGGAACGCTTAGGGGCCAATAGTGGAAAAAGAACTATCTTCAAATAAAAGCTAAACAGAAGCATTCTGTGAAACTTCTTGCTGATCTGTGCATTCATCTAAGAGAGTTGAACCTTACTTTTGATTGAGAAGGTCTGAAAATCTCTTTTATAGAAACTGCAAGCGGACATTCAGAGTATTAAGGGGCCTATAGTGGAAAAAGGAATATGTTCAAATAAAAACTGCAGAGAAGCTTTCTGCGAAACTCCCTTCTGATCTGTGCATTCAACTAGCATAGTTGAACGTCACTTTTGATTGAGGAGTTCTGAAAATCTCTTTCTGAAGAAACTGCAAGTGGACATTCGGAGCGCTAAGGGGCCTAAAATGGAAAAAGTAATCTCTTCAAATAAGAACTACACAGAAGCATTCTGCGAAAATTCCTTCAGATCTGTGCATTCAAATAACAGATTTTTACCTTACTTTTGACTGAGAAGTTCTGACACTCCCTTTACATGGAAATTGCAAGCAGACATTCGGAGCGCTAAGGGGCCTATAGTGGAAAAAGAAATATCTTCAAATAAAAACTACACAGAAGCATTCTGTGAAACTTATTTCTGATCTGTGAATTCAAGTAAGGGAGGTCAATCTTACTTTTGATTGAGAAATTCTGAAACTCTCTTTCTGTAGAAAGTGCAGGCAGACATTCAGAGCGCTAAGGGGCCAAGAGTGGAAAATGGACTACCTTCATATAAAAACTACACAGTAGCATTTGGCGAAAGTTCTTTCTGAGCTGTGCGTTCAACTAGCAGAGTTGAAACTTACTTTTGAATGAGGAGATTTGAAATACTCTTTCTGCAGAAACTGCAAGCGGACATTCAGATTGCTAAGGGGCCTGAAGTGGGAAAAGGAATAACTTCAAAAAAACAACACCATAGCATTCTGCCAAAATCCTTTCTGATCTCTGCATTCAACTAACAGAGTTGAACCTTACTTATGATTGAGCACTTGTGAA
>NW_022095914.1:0-79866 GCF_006542625.1 Nomascus leucogenys | reverse complement strand
GGTTGAAGCTTACTTTTCAATGAGCAGTTCTGAAACACCTCTTTCTGTGGAAACTGCAAGCGGACATTCGGAGAGCTATGGAGCCAATAGTTGAAAAAGGATTATCTTCAAATAAAAACTACCCAGAAGCATTCTGTGAAATTACTTTCTATTCTGTGCATTCAACTGACAGAGTTGAAGCTTACCTTTGATTGAGCAGTTCTGAAACACTCTTTCTGTAGAAACTGCAAGCGGACATTCGGATCGCTATGGGGCCTGTAGTGGAAAAAGGAGTATCTTCAAATAAAAACTACACAGAAGCATTCTGTGAAACTTCTTTCTGTTCTGTCCATTCAACTAACAGAGTTGAAGCTTAGCTTTGATTGAGCAGTTCTGAAACACTCTTTCTGTAGAAACTGCAAGTGGACATTCGGAGCCCTAAGGGGCCTATAGTGGAAAAAGGAACATCTCCTAATAAAAACTACACAGAAGCATTCTGTGAAACTTCTTTCTGTTTGGTGCATTCAACTAACAGAGTTGAAACGTGCTTTTGATTGAGCAGTTCTGAAACACTCTTTCTGTAGAAACTGCAAGTGGACATTCGGATCGCTATGGGGCCTATAGGGGAAAAAGGAATATCTCCATATAAAAACTACACAGAAGCATTCTGTGAAACTTCTTTCTGTTCTGTGCATTCAACAAACATAGTTGAAGCTGACTTTTGATTGAGCAGTTCTGAGACACTCTTTCTGTAGAAACTCCAAGCGGACATTCAGAGAGATATGGGGCCAATGGAGGAAAAAGGAGTATCTTCAAATAAAAACTACACAGAAGCATTCTGTGAAACTTCTTCGTGTTCTGTGCATTCAACAAACGGAGTTGAAGCTTAGCATTGATTGAGCAGTTCTGAAACACTCTTTCTGCAGAAACTGCAAGCGGACTTTCAGAGAGCTATAGGGCCGATAGTGGAAAAAGGAGTGTCTTCAAATAAAAACTACACAGAAGCATTCTGTGAAATTTTTTTCTGTTCTGTGCATTCAACTAACAGAGTTGAAGCTTACTTTTGATTGAGCAGTTGTGAAAAACTCTTTCTGTAGAAACTGCAAGTGGACATTCGGAGATCCACGGTGCCTATAGTGGAAAAAGGAATATCTTCCAATAAAAACTACACAGAAGCATTCTGTGAAACTTCTTTCTGTTCTGTGCATTCAACTAACAGAGGTGAAGCTTACTTTTGATTGAGCAGTTCTGAAACACTCTTTCTGTAGAGAATGCAAGCGGACACTCGGAGAGCTATGGGGCCTGTAGTGGAAAAAGGAGTATATTCAAATAAAAAACTACACAGAAGCATTCTGTGAAACTTCTTTCTGTTCTCTGCATTCAGCTAACAGAGTTGAAGCTTACATTTGATTGAGCAGTTCTGAAACACTCTTTCTGCAGAAACTGCCAGTGGACATTAGGAGCGCTAAGGGCCTTATAGTGGAAAAAGGATAAACTCCAAATAAAAGCTACACAGAAGCATTCTGTGCATCTTCTTTCTGTTTGGTGCATTCAACTAACAGAGTTCAAGCTTACTTTTGATTGAGCAGCTCTGAAACACTCTTTCTGTAGAAACTCCAAGCGGACATTCAGAGAGATATGGGGACAATAGAGGAAAAAGGAGTATCTTCCATTAAAAACTACAAAGAAGCATTCGGTGAAACTTCTTTCTGTTCTGTGCATTCAACTAACAGAGTTGAAGCTTACTTTTGATTGAGAAGTTCTGAAAAAATCTTTGTGTAGAAACTGCAAGTTGATATTCCGAGAGCTACGGGGACTATAGTGGAAAAAGGAATATCTTCAAATAAAAACTACACAGAAGCATTCTGTGAAACTTTCTTCCGTTCTGTGCCTTCAACTAAAAGAGCTGAAGCTTACTTTTGATTGAGCAGTTCTGAAACACTCTTTCTGTAGAAACTGCAAGTGGACATTCGGAGATCCAGGATGCCTATGGTGGAAAAAGGAATATCTTCCAATAAAAACTACACAGAAGCATTCTGTGAATCTTCTTTCTATTCTGTGCATTCCGCTAACAGAGTTGAAGCTTACTTTTGATTGAGCAGTTCTGAAGCACTCTTTCTGTAGAAACTGCAAACGGACATTCGGAGAGCTATGGGGCGTATAGTGGAAAAAGTTATATCTTCAAATAAAAACTCCACAGAAGCATTCTGTGAAACTTCCTTCTGTTCTGTGCATTGAAGTAGAGAGTTGAAGCTTACCTTTGATTGAGCAGTTCTGAAAAACTCTTTCTGTAGAAACTCCAAGCAACATTCGGAGAGATATGGGGCCAAAGGAGGAAAAAGGTTATGTTCAAATAAAAACCACACAGAAGCATTCTGTGAAACTTGTTTCTGTTCTGTGCATTCAACTAACAGAGATGAATCTTAGCATTGATTGAGCAGTTCTGAAACACTCTTTCTGCAGAAACTGCCAGCGGACTTCCGGAGAGCTATAGGGCCAATAGTGGAAAAAGGAGTATCTTCCAATAAAAACTACACAGAAGCATTCTGTGAAACTTCTTTCTGTTCTGTGCATTCAACTAAGAGAGTTGAAGCTTACTTTTGATTGAGCAGTTGTGAAACACTCTTTCTGTAGAAACTGCAAGTGGACATTCGGAGATCCACGGTTCCTATAGTGGAAAAAGGAATATCTTCCAATAAAAACTACACAGAAGCATTCTGTGAAACTTCTTTCTGTTCTGTGCTTTCAACTAACAGAGTTAAAGCTTACTTTTGATTGAGCAGTTCTGAAGCACTCTTTCTGTAGAAACTGCAAGCAGACATTCGGAGAGCTATGGGGCCTATAGTGGAAAAAGGAACATCTTCAAATAAAAACTACACAGAAGCATTCTGTGAAACTTCCTTCTGTTCTGTGCATTCAACTAAGAGAGTTGAAGCTTACTTTTCAATGAGCAGTTCTGAAACACTCTTTCTGTGGAAACTGCAAGCGGACATTCGGAGAGCTATGGAGCCAATAGTTGAAAAAGGATTATCTTCAAATAAAAACTACCCAGAAGCATTCTGTGAAATTACTTTCTATTCTGTGCATTCAACTGACAGAGTTGAAGCTTACCTTTGATTGAGCAGTTCTGAAACACTCTTTCTGTAGAAACTGCAAGCGGACATTCGGATCGCTATGGGGCCTGTAGTGGAAAAAGGAGTATCTTCAAATAAAAACTACACAGAAGCATTCTGTGAAACTTCTTTCTGTTCTGTCCATTCAACTAACAGAGTTGAAGCATACTTTTGATTGAGCAGTTCTGAAACACTCTTTCTGTAGAAACTGCAAGTGGACATTCGGAGCCCTAAGCGGCCTATAGTGGAAAAAGGAACATCTCCTAATAAAAACTACACAGAAGCATTCTGTGAAACTTCTTTCTGTTTGGTGCATTCAACTAACAGAGTTGAAACGTGCTTTTGATTGAGCAGTTCTGAAACACTCTTTCTGTAGAAACTGCAAGTGGACATTCGATCGCTATGGGGCCTATAGGGGAAAAAGGAATATCTCCATATAAAAACTACACAGAAGCATTCTGTGAAACTTCTTTCTGTTCTGTGCATTCAACAAACATAGTTGAAGCTGACTTTTGATTGAGCAGTTCTGAGACACTCTTTCTGTAGAAACTCCAAGCGGACATTCAGAGAGATATGGGGCCAATGGAGGAAAAAGGAGTATCTTCAAATAAAAACTACACAGAAGCATTCTGTGAAACTTCTTCGTGTTCTGTGCATTCAACAAACGGAGTTGAAGCTTAGCATTGATTGAGCAGTTCTGAAACACTCTTTCTGCAGAAACTGCAAGCGGACTTTCAGAGAGCTATAGGGCCGATAGTGGAAAAAGGAGTGTCTTCAAATAAAAACTACACAGAAGCATTCTGTGAAATTTTTTTCTGTTCTGTGCATTCAACTAACAGAGTTGAAGCTTACTTTTGATTGAGCAGTTGTGAAAAACTCTTTCTGTAGAAACTGCAAGTGGACATTCGGAGATCCACGGTGCCTATAGTGGAAAAAGGAATATCTTCCAATAAAAACTACACAGAAGCATTCTGTGAAACTTCTTTCTGTTCTGTGCATTCAACTAACAGAGGTGAAGCTTACTTTTGATTGAGCAGTTCTGAAACACTCTTTCTGTAGAGAATGCAAGCGGACACTCGGAGAGCTATGGGGCCTGTAGTGGAAAAAGGAGTATATTCAAATAAAAACTACACAGAAGCATTCTGTGAAACTTCTTTCTGTTCTCTGCATTCAGCTAACAGAGTTGAAGCTTACATTTGATTGAGCAGTTCTGAAACACTCTTTCTGCAGAAACTGCCAGTGGACATTAGGAGCGCTAAGGGCCTTATAGTGGAAAAAGGATAAACTCCAAATAAAAGCTACACAGAAGCATTCTGTGCATCTTCTTTCTGTTTGGTGCATTCAACTAACAGAGTTCAAGCTTACTTTTGATTGAGCAGCTCTGAAACACTCTTTCTGTAGAAACTCCAAGCGGACATTCAGAGAGATATGGGGACAATAGAGGAAAAAGGAGTATCTTCCATTAAAAACTACAAAGAAGCATTCGGTGAAACTTCTTTCTGTTCTGTGCATTCAACTAACAGAGTTGAAGCTTACTTTTGATTGAGAAGTTCTGAAAAAATCTTTGTGTAGAAACTGCAAGTTGATATTCCGAGAGCTACGGGGACTATAGTGGAAAAAGGAATATCTTCAAATAAAAACTACACAGAAGCATTCTGTGAAACTTTCTTCCGTTCTGTGCCTTCAACTAAAAGAGCTGAAGCTTACTTTTGATTGAGCAGTTCTGAAACACTCTTTCTGTAGAAACTGCAAGTGGACATTCGGAGATCCAGGATGCCTATGGTGGAAAAAGGAATATCTTCCAATAAAAACTACACAGAAGCATTCTGTGAATCTTCTTTCTATTCTGTGCATTCCGCTAACAGAGTTGAAGCTTACTTTTGATTGAGCAGTTCTGAAGCACTCTTTCTGTAGAAACTGCAAACGGACATTCGGAGAGCTATGGGGCGTATAGTGGAAAAAGTTATATCTTCAAATAAAAACTCCACAGAAGCATTCTGTGAAACTTCCTTCTGTTCTGTGCATTGAAGTAGAGAGTTGAAGCTTACCTTTGATTGAGCAGTTCTGAAAAACTCTTTCTGTAGAAACTCCAAGCATACATTCGGAGAGATATGGGGCCAAAGGAGGAAAAAGGTTTATGTTCAAATAAAAACCACACAGAAGCATTCTGTGAAACTTGTTTCTGTTCTGTGCATTCAACTAACAGAGATGAATCTTAGCATTGATTGAGCAGTTCTGAAACACTCTTTCTGCAGAAACTGCCAGCGGACTTCCGGAGAGCTATAGGGCCAATAGTGGAAAAAGGAGTATCTTCCAATAAAAACTACACAGAAGCATTCTGTGAAACTTCTTTCTGTTCTGTGCATTCAACTAAGAGAGTTGAAGCTTACTTTTGATTGAGCAGTTGTGAAACACTCTTTCTGTAGAAACTGCAAGTGGACATTCGGAGATCCACGGTTCCTATAGTGGAAAAAGGAATATCTTCCAATAAAAACTACACAGAAGCATTCTGTGAAACTTCTTTCTGTTCTGTGCTTTCAACTAACAGAGTTAAAGCTTACTTTTGATTGAGCAGTTCTGAAGCACTCTTTCTGTAGAAACTGCAAGCAGACATTCGGAGAGCTATGGGGCCTATAGTGGAAAAAGGAACATCTTCAAATAAAAACTACACAGAAGCATTCTGTGAAACTTCCTTCTGTTCTGTGCATTCAACTAAGAGGGTTGAAGCTTACTTTTCAATGAGCAGTTCTGAAACACTCTTTCTGTGGAAACTGCAAGCGGACATTCGGAGAGCTATGGAGCCAATAGTTGAAAAAGGATTATCTTCAAATAAAAACTACCCAGAAGCATTCTGTGAAATTACTTTCTATTCTGTGCATTCAACTGACAGAGTTGAAGCTTACCTTTGATTGAGCAGTTCTGAAACACTCTTTCTGTAGAAACTGCAAGCGGACATTCGGATCGCTATGGGGCCTGTAGTGGAAAAAGGAGTATCTTCAAATAAAAACTACACAGAAGCATTCTGTGAAACTTCTTTCTGTTCTGTCCATTCAACTAACAGAGTTGAAGCATACTTTTGATTGAGCAGTTCTGAAACACTCTTTCTGTAGAAACTGCAAGTGGACATTCGGAGCCCTAAGCGGCCTATAGTGGAAAAAGGAACATCTCCTAATAAAAACTACACAGAAGCATTCTGTGAAACTTCTTTCTGTTTGGTGCATTCAACTAACAGAGTTGAAACGTGCTTTTGATTGAGCAGTTCTGAAACACTCTTTCTGTAGAAACTGCAAGTGGACATTCGGATCGCTATGGGGCCTATAGGGGAAAAAGGAATATCTCCATATAAAAACTACACAGAAGCATTCTGTGAAACTTCTTTCTGTTCTGTGCATTCAACAAACATAGTTGAAGCTGACTTTTGATTGAGCAGTTCTGAGACACTCTTTCTGTAGAAACTCCAAGCGGACATTCAGAGAGATATGGGGCCAATGGAGGAAAAAGGAGTATCTTCAAATAAAAACTACACAGAAGCATTCTGTGAAACTTCTTCGTGTTCTGTGCATTCAACAAACGGAGTTGAAGCTTAGCATTGATTGAGCAGTTCTGAAACACTCTTTCTGCAGAAACTGCAAGCGGACTTTCAGAGAGCTATAGGGCCGATAGTGGAAAAAGGAGTGTCTTCAAATAAAAACTACACAGAAGCATTCTGTGAAATTTTTTTCTGTTCTGTGCATTCAACTAACAGAGTTGAAGCTTACTTTTGATTGAGCAGTTGTGAAAAACTCTTTCTGTAGAAACTGCAAGTGGACATTCGGAGATCCACGGTGCCTATAGTGGAAAAAGGAATATCTTCCAATAAAAACTACACAGAAGCATTCTGTGAAACTTCTTTCTGTTCTGTGCATTCAACTAACAGAGTAAGCTTACTTTTGATTGAGCAGTTCTGAAACACTCTTTCTGTAGAGAATGCAAGCGGACACTCGGAGAGCTATGGGCCTGTAGTGGAAAAAGGAGTATATTCAATAAAAACTACACAGAAGCATTCTGTGAAACTTCTTTCTGTTCTCTGCATTCAGCTAACAGAGTTGAAGCTTACATTTGATTGAGCAGTTCTGAAACACTCTTTCTGCAGAAACTGCCAGTGGACATTAGGAGCGCTAAGGGCCTTATAGTGGAAAAAGGATAAACTCCAAATAAAAGCTACACAGAAGCATTCTGTGCATCTTCTTTCTGTTTGGTGCATTCAACTAACAGAGTTCAAGCTTACTTTTGATTGAGCAGCTCTGAAACACTCTTTCTGTAGAAACTCCAAGCGGACATTCAGAGAGATATGGGGACAATAGAGGAAAAAGGAGTATCTTCCATTAAAAACTACAAAGAAGCATTCGGTGAAACTTCTTTCTGTTCTGTGCATTCAACTAACAGAGTTGAAGCTTACTTTTGATTGAGAAGTTCTGAAAATATCTTTGTGTAGAAACTGCAAGTTGATATTCCGAGAGCTACGGGGACTATAGTGGAAAAAGGAATATCTTCAAATAAAAACTACACAGAAGCATTCTGTGAAACTTTCTTCCGTTCTGTGCCTTCAACTAAAGAGCTGAAGCTTACTTTTGATTGAGCAGTTCTGAAACACTCTTTCTGTAGAAACTGCAAGTGGACATTCGAGATCCAGGATGCCTATGTGGAAAAAGGAATATCTTCAATTAAAAACTACACAGAAGCATTCTGTGAATCTTCTTTCTATTCTGTGCATTCCGCTAACAGAGTTGAAGCTTACTTTTGATTGAGCAGTTCTGAAGCACTCTTTCTGTAGAAACTGCAAACGGACATTCGGAGAGCTATGGGGCGTAAGTGGAAAAAGTTATATCTTCAAATAAAAACTCCACAGAAGCATTCTGTGAAACTTCTTCTGTTCTGTGCATTGAAGTAGAGAGTTGAAGCTTACCTTTGATTGAGCAGTTCTGAAAACTCTTTCTGTAGAAACTCCAAGCAACATTCGGAGAGATATGGGGCCAAAGAGGAAAAAGGTTATGTTCAAATAAAAACCACACAGAAGCATTCTGTTTTTTTTTTTTTTTTTTTTTTGAAACTTTTTCTGTTCTGTGCATTCAACTAAAGAGTGAAGCTTACTTTGATTGAGCAGTTTGAAACACTCTTTCTGTAGAAACTGCAAGTGGACATTCGGAGATCCACGGCCTATAGTGGAAAAAGGAATATCTTCCAATAAAAACTACACAGAAGCATTCTGTGAAACTTCTTTCTGTTCTGTGCTTTCAACTACAGAGTTAAGCTTACTTTTGATTGAGCAGTTCTGAACACTCTTTCGTAGAAACTGCAAGCAGACATTCGGAGAGCTATGGGCCTATAGTGGAAAAAGAACATCTTCAAATAAAAACTACACAGAAGCATTCTGTGAAACTTCCTTCTGTTCTGTGCATTCAACTAAGAGTTGAAGCTTACTTTTCAATGAGCAGTTCTGAAACACTCTTTCTGTGGAAACTGCAAGCGGACATTCGGAGAGCTATGGAGCCAATAGTTGAAAAAGGATTATCTTCAAATAAAAACTACCCAGAAGCATTCTGTGAAATTACTTTCTATTCTGTGCATTCAACTGACAGAGTTGAAGCTTACCTTTGATTGAGCAGTTCTGAAACACTCTTTCTGTAGAAACTGCAAGCGGACATTCGGATCGCTATGGGGCCTGTAGTGGAAAAAGGAGTATCTTCAAATAAAAACTACACAGAAGCATTCTGTGAAACTTCTTTCTGTTCTGTCCATTCAACTAACAGAGTTGAAGCATACTTTTGATTGAGCAGTTCTGAAACACTCTTTCTGTAGAAACTGCAAGTGGACATTCGGAGCCCTAAGCGGCCTATAGTGGAAAAAGGAACATCTCCTAATAAAAACTACACAGAAGCATTCTGTGAAACTTCTTTCTGTTTGGTGCATTCAACTAACAGAGTTGAAGCGTACTTTTGATTGAGCAGTTCTGAAACACTCTTTCTGTAGAAACTGCAAGTGGACATTCGGATCGCTATGGGGCCTATAGGGGAAAAGGAATATCTCCATATAAAAACTACACAGAAGCATTCTGTGAAACTTCTTTCTGTTCTGTGCATTCAACAAACATAGTTGAAGCTGACTTTTGATTGAGCAGTTCTGAGACACTCTTTCTGTAGAAACTCCAAGCGGACATTCAGAGAGATATGGGGCCAATGGAGGAAAAAGGAGTATCTTCAAATAAAAACTACACAGAAGCATTCTGTGAAACTTCTTCGTGTTCTGTGCATTCAACAAACGGAGTTGAAGCTTAGCATTGATTGAGCAGTTCTGAAACACTCTTTCTGCAGAAACTGCAAGCGGACTTTCAGAGAGCTATAGGGCCGATAGTGGAAAAAGGAGTGTCTTCAAATAAAAACTACACAGAAGCATTCTGTGAAATTTTTTCTGTTCTGTGCATTCAACTAACAGAGTTGAAGCTTACTTTTGATTGAGCAGTTGTGAAAAACTCTTTCTGTAGAAACTGCAAGTGGACATTCGGAGATCCACGGTGCCTATAGTGGAAAAAGGAATATCTTCCAATAAAAACTACACAGAAGCATTCTGTGAAACTTCTTTCTGTTCTGTGCATTCAACTAACAGAGGTGAAGCTTACTTTTGATTGAGCAGTTCTGAAACACTCTTTCTGTAGAGAATGCAAGCGGACACTCGGAGAGCTATGGGGCCTGTAGTGGAAAAAGGAGTATATTCAAATAAAAACTACACAGAAGCATTCTGTGAAACTTCTTTCTGTTCTCTGCATTCAGCTAACAGAGTTGAAGCTTACATTTGATTGAGCAGTTCTGAAACACTCTTTCTGCAGAAACTGCCAGTGGACATTAGGAGCGCTAAGGGGCTTATAGTGGAAAAAGGATAAACTCCAAATAAAAGCTACACAGAAGCATTCTGTGCATCTTCTTTCTGTTTGGTGCATTCAACAGAGTTCAAGCTTACTTTTGATTGAGCAGCTCTGAAACACTCTTTCTGTAGAAACTCCAAGCGGACATTCAGAGAGATATGGGGACAATAGAGGAAAAAGGAGTATCTTCCATTAAAAACTACAAAGAAGCATTCGGTGAAACTTCTTTCTGTTCTGTGCATTCAACTAACAGAGTTGAAGCTTACTTTTGATTGAGAAGTTCTGAAAAAATCTTTGTGTAGAAACTGCAAGTTGATATTCCGAGAGCTACGGGGACTATAGTGGAAAAAGGAATATCTTCAAATAAAAACTACACAGAAGCATTCTGTGAAACTTTCTTCCGTTCTGTGCCTTCAACTAAAAGAGCTGAAGCTTACTTTTGATTGAGCAGTTCTGAAACACTCTTTCTGTAGAAACTGCAAGTGGACATTCGGAGATCCAGGATGCCTATGGTGGAAAAAGGAATATCTTCCAATAAAAACTACACAGAAGCATTCTGTGAATCTTCTTTCTATTCTGTGCATTCCGCTAACAGAGTTGAAGCTTACTTTTGATTGAGCAGTTCTGAAGCACTCTTTCTGTAGAAACTGCAAACGGACATTCGGAGAGCTATGGGGCGTATAGTGGAAAAAGTTATATCTTCAAATAAAAACTCCACAGAAGCATTCTGTGAAACTTCCTTCTGTTCTGTGCATTGAAGTAGAGAGTTGAAGCTTACCTTTGATTGAGCAGTTCTGAAAAACTCTTTCTGTAGAAACTCCAAGCAGACATTCGGAGAGATATGGGGCCAAAGGAGGAAAAAGGTTATGTTCAAATAAAAACCACACAGAAGCATTCTGTGAAACTTGTTTCTGTTCTGTGCATTCAACTAACAGAGATGAATCTTAGCATTGATTGAGCAGTTCTGAAACACTCTTTCTGCAGAAACTGCCAGCGGACTTCCGGAGAGCTATAGGGCCAATAGTGGAAAAAGGAGTATCTTCCAATAAAAACTACACAGAAGCATTCTGTGAAACTTCTTTCTGTTCTGTGCATTCAACTAAGAGAGTTGAAGCTTACTTTTGATTGAGCAGTTGTGAAACACTCTTTCTGTAGAAACTGCAAGTGGACATTCGGAGATCCACGGTTCCTATAGTGGAAAAAGGAATATCTTCCAATAAAAACTACACAGAAGCATTCTGTGAAACTTCTTTCTGTTCTGTGCTTTCAACTAACAGAGTTAAAGCTTACTTTTGATTGAGCAGTTCTGAAGCACTCTTTCTGTAGAAACTGCAAGCAGACATTCGGAGAGCTATGGGGCCTATAGTGGAAAAAGGATAATCTACAAATAAAAACTACACAGAAGCATTCTGTGAAACTTCTTTCTGTTCTGTGCATTCAACTAAAGAGTTGAAGCTTACTTTTGATTGAGCAGTTCTGAAACACTCTTTCTGTGGAAACTGCAAGCGGACATTCGGAGAGCTATGGAGCCAATAGTTGAAAAAGGATTATCTTCAAATAAAAACTACACAGAAGCATTCTGTGAAAATTCTTTCTATTATGTGCATTCAACTAACAGAGTTGAAGCTTACTTTTGATTGAGCAGTTCTGAAAACTCTTTCTGTAGAAACTGCAAGGGACATTCGGAGCAGGGCCTATAGTGGAAAAAGGAATATCTTCAATAAAAACTACACAGAAGCATTCTGTGAAACTTCTTTCTGTTCTGTGCATTCAACTAACAGAGTTGAAGCTTACTTTTGATTGAGCAGTTCTGAAACACTCTTTCTGTAGAAATGCAAGGGACATCGGAGACTATGGGCCTTAGTGGAAAAAGGAATATTCAAATAAAAACTACACAGAAGCATTCTGTGAAACTTCTTTCTGTTCTCTGCATTCAGCTAACAGAGTTGAAGCTTACATTTGATTGAGCAGTTCTGAAACACTCTTTCTGCAGAAACTGCCAGTGGACATTAGGAGCGCTAAGGGCCTTATAGTGGAAAAAGGATAAACTCCAAATAAAAGCTACACAGAAGCATTCTGTGCATCTTCTTTCTGTTTGGTGCATTCAACTAACAGAGTTCAAGCTTACTTTTGATTGAGCAGCTCTGAAACACTCTTTCTGTAGAAACTCCAAGCGGACATTCAGAGAGATATGGGGACAATAGAGGAAAAAGGAGTATCTTCAAATAAAAACTACAAAGAAGCATTCGGTGAAACTTCTTTCTGTTCTGTGCATTCAACTAACAGAGTTGAAGCTTACTTTTGATTGAGAAGTTCTGAAAAAATCTTTGTGTAGAAACTGCAAGTTGATATTCCGAGAGCTACGGGGACTATAGTGGAAAAAGGAATATCTTCAAATAAAAACTACACAGAAGCATTCTGTGAAACTTTCTTCCGTTCTGTGCCTTCAACTAAAAGAGCTGAAGCTTACTTTTGATTGAGCAGTTCTGAAACACTCTTTCTGTAGAAACTGCAAGTGGACATTCGGAGATCCAGGATGCCTATGGTGGAAAAAGGAATATCTTCCAATAAAAACTACACAGAAGCATTCTGTGAATCTTCTTTCTATTCTGTGCATTCCGCTAACAGAGTTGAAGCTTACTTTTGATTGAGCAGTTCTGAAGCACTCTTTCTGTAGAAACTGCAAACGGACATTCGGAGAGCTATGGGGCGTATAGTGGAAAAAGTTATATCTTCAAATAAAAACTCCACAGAAGCATTCTGTGAAACTTCCTTCTGTTCTGTGCATTGAAGTAGAGAGTTGAAGCTTACCTTTGATTGAGCAGTTCTGAAAAACTCTTTCTGTAGAAACTCCAAGCATACATTCGGAGAGATATGGGGCCAAAGGAGGAAAAAGGTTTATGTTCAAATAAAAACCACACAGAAGCATTCTGTGAAACTTGTTTCTGTTCTGTGCATTCAACTAACAGAGATGAATCTTAGCATTGATTGAGCAGTTCTGAAACACTCTTTCTGCAGAAACTGCCAGCGGACTTCCGGAGAGCTATAGGGCCAATAGTGGAAAAAGGAGTATCTTCCAATAAAAACTACACAGAAGCATTCTGTGAAACTTCTTTCTGTTCTGTGCATTCAACTAAGAGAGTTGAAGCTTACTTTTGATTGAGCAGTTGTGAAACACTCTTTCTGTAGAAACTGCAAGTGGACATTCGGAGATCCACGGTTCCTATAGTGGAAAAAGGAATATCTTCCAATAAAAACTACACAGAAGCATTCTGTGAAACTTCTTTCTGTTCTGTGCTTTCAACTAACAGAGTTAAAGCTTACTTTTGATTGAGCAGTTCTGAAGCACTCTTTCTGTAGAAACTGCAAGCAGACATTCGGAGAGCTATGGGCCTATAGTGGAAAAAGGAACATCTTCAAATAAAAACTACACAGAAGCATTCTGTGAAACTTCCTTCTGTTCTGTGCATTCAACTAAGAGAGTTGAAGCTTACTTTTCAATGAGCAGTTCTGAAACACTCTTTCTGTGGAAACTGCAAGCGGACATTCGGAGAGCTATGGAGCCAATAGTTGAAAAAGGATTATCTTCAAATAAAAACTACCCAGAAGCATTCTGTGAAATTACTTTCTATTCTGTGCATTCAACTGACAGAGTTGAAGCTTACCTTTGATTGAGCAGTTCTGAAACACTCTTTCTGTAGAAACTGCAAGCGGACATTCGGATCGCTATGGGGCCTGTAGTGGAAAAAGGAGTATCTTCAAATAAAAACTACACAGAAGCATTCTGTGAAACTTCTTTCTGTTCTGTCCATTCAACTAACAGAGTTGAAGCATACTTTTGATTGAGCAGTTCTGAAACACTCTTTCTGTAGAAACTGCAAGTGGACATTCGGAGCCCTAAGCGGCCTATAGTGGAAAAAGGAACATCTCCTAATAAAAACTACACAGAAGCATTCTGTGAAACTTCTTTCTGTTTGGTGCATTCAACTAACAGAGTTGAAACGTGCTTTTGATTGAGCAGTTCTGAAACACTCTTTCTGTAGAAACTGCAAGTGGACATTCGGATCGCTATGGGGCCTATAGGGGAAAAAGGAATATCTCCATATAAAAACTACACAGAAGCATTCTGTGAAACTTCTTTCTGTTCTGTGCATTCAACAAACATAGTTGAAGCTGACTTTTGATTGAGCAGTTCTGAGACACTCTTTCTGTAGAAACTCCAAGCGGACATTCAGAGAGATATGGGGCCAATGGAGGAAAAAGGAGTATCTTCAAATAAAAACTACACAGAAGCATTCTGTGAAACTTCTTCGTGTTCTGTGCATTCAACAAACGGAGTTGAAGCTTAGCATTGATTGAGCAGTTCTGAAACACTCTTTCTGCAGAAACTGCAAGCGGACTTTCAGAGAGCTATAGGGCCGATAGTGGAAAAAGGAGTGTCTTCAAATAAAAACTACACAGAAGCATTCTGTGAAATTTTTTTCTGTTCTGTGCATTCAACTAACAGAGTTGAAGCTTACTTTTGATTGAGCAGTTGTGAAAAACTCTTTCTGTAGAAACTGCAAGTGGACATTCGGAGATCCACGGTGCCTATAGTGGAAAAAGGAATATCTTCCAATAAAAACTACACAGAAGCATTCTGTGAAACTTCTTTCTGTTCTGTGCATTCAACTAACAGAGGTGAAGCTTACTTTTGATTGAGCAGTTCTGAAACACTCTTTCTGTAGAGAATGCAAGCGGACACTCGGAGAGCTATGGGGCCTGTAGTGGAAAAAGGAGTATATTCAAATAAAAACTACACAGAAGCATTCTGTGAAACTTCTTTCTGTTCTCTGCATTCAGCTAACAGAGTTGAAGCTTACATTTGATTGAGCAGTTCTGAAACACTCTTTCTGCAGAAACTGCCAGTGGACATTAGGAGCGCTAAGGGCCTTATAGTGGAAAAAGGATAAACTCCAAATAAAAGCTACACAGAAGCATTCTGTGCATCTTCTTTCTGTTTGGTGCATTCAACTAACAGAGTTCAAGCTTACTTTTGATTGAGCAGCTCTGAAACACTCTTTCTGTAGAAACTCCAAGCGGACATTCAGAGAGATATGGGGACAATAGAGGAAAAAGGAGTATCTTCCATTAAAAACTACAAAGAAGCATTCGGTGAAACTTCTTTCTGTTCTGTGCATTCAACTAACAGAGTTGAAGCTTACTTTTGATTGAGAAGTTCTGAAAAAATCTTTGTGTAGAAACTGCAAGTTGATATTCCGAGAGCTACGGGGACTATAGTGGAAAAAGGAATATCTTCAAATAAAAACTACACAGAAGCATTCTGTGAAACTTTCTTCCGTTCTGTGCCTTCAACTAAAAGAGCTGAAGCTTACTTTTGATTGAGCAGTTCTGAAACACTCTTTCTGTAGAAACTGCAAGTGGACATTCGGAGATCCAGGATGCCTATGGTGGAAAAAGGAATATCTTCCAATAAAAACTACACAGAAGCATTCTGTGAATCTTCTTTCTATTCTGTGCATTCCGCTAACAGAGTTGAAGCTTACTTTTGATTGAGCAGTTCTGAAGCACTCTTTCTGTAGAAACTGCAAACGGACATTCGGAGAGCTATGGGGCGTATAGTGGAAAAAGTTATATCTTCAAATAAAAACTCCACAGAAGCATTCTGTGAAACTTCCTTCTGTTCTGTGCATTGAAGTAGAGAGTTGAAGCTTACCTTTGATTGAGCAGTTCTGAAAAACTCTTTCTGTAGAAACTCCAAGCATACATTCGGAGAGATATGGGGCCAAAGGAGGAAAAAGGTTTATGTTCAAATAAAAACCACACAGAAGCATTCTGTGAAACTTGTTTCTGTTCTGTGCATTCAACTAACAGAGATGAATCTTAGCATTGATTGAGCAGTTCTGAAACACTCTTTCTGCAGAAACTGCCAGCGGACTTCCGGAGAGCTATAGGGCCAATAGTGGAAAAAGGAGTATCTTCCAATAAAAACTACACAGAAGCATTCTGTGAAACTTCTTTCTGTTCTGTGCATTCAACTAAGAGAGTTGAAGCTTACTTTTGATTGAGCAGTTGTGAAACACTCTTTCTGTAGAAACTGCAAGTGGACATTCGGAGATCCACGGTTCCTATAGTGGAAAAAGGAATATCTTCCAATAAAAACTACACAGAAGCATTCTGTGAAACTTCTTTCTGTTCTGTGCTTTCAACTAACAGAGTTAAGCTTACTTTTGATTGAGCAGTTCTGAAGCACTCTTTCTGTAGAAACTGCAAGCAGACATTCGGAGAGCTATGGGGCCTATAGTGGAAAAAGGAATATCTTCAAATAAAAACTACACAGAAGCATTCTGTGAAACTTCCTTCTGTTCTGTGCATTCAACTAAGAGAGTTGAAGCTTACTTTTCAATGAGCAGTTCTGAAACACTCTTTCTGTGGAAACTGCAAGCGGACATTCGGAGAGCTATGGAGCCAATAGTTGAAAAAGGATTATCTTCAAATAAAAACTACCCAGAAGCATTCTGTGAAATTACTTTCTATTCTGTGCATTCAACTGACAGAGTTGAAGCTTACCTTTGATTGAGCAGTTCTGAAACACTCTTTCTGTAGAAACTGCAAGCGGACATTCGGATCGCTATGGGGCCTGTAGTGGAAAAAGGAGTATCTTCAAATAAAAACTACACAGAAGCATTCTGTGAAACTTCTTTCTGTTCTGTCCATTCAACTAACAGAGTTGAAGCATACTTTTGATTGAGCAGTTCTGAAACACTCTTTCTGTAGAAACTGCAAGTGGACATTCGGAGCCCTAAGCGGCCTATAGTGGAAAAAGGAACATCTCCTAATAAAAACTACACAGAAGCATTCTGTGAAACTTCTTTCTGTTTGGTGCATTCAACTAACAGAGTTGAAACGTGCTTTTGATTGAGCAGTTCTGAAACACTCTTTCTGTAGAAACTGCAAGTGGACATTCGGATCGCTATGGGCCTATAGGGGAAAAAGGAATATCTCCATATAAAAACTACACAGAAGCATTCTGTGAAACTTCTTTCTGTTCTGTGCATTCAACAAACATAGTTGAAGCTGACTTTTGATTGAGCAGTTCTGAGACACTCTTTCTGTAGAAACTCCAAGCGGACATTCAGAGAGATATGGGGCCAATGGAGGAAAAAGGAGTATCTTCAAATAAAAACTACACAGAAGCATTCTGTGAAACTTCTTCGTGTTCTGTGCATTCAACAAACGGAGTTGAAGCTTAGCATTGATTGAGCAGTTCTGAAACACTCTTTCTGCAGAAACTGCAAGCGGACTTTCAGAGAGCTATAGGGCCGATAGTGGAAAAAGGAGTGTCTTCAAATAAAAACTACACAGAAGCATTCTGTGAAATTTTTTTCTGTTCTGTGCATTCAACTAACAGAGTTGAAGCTTACTTTTGATTGAGCAGTTGTGAAAAACTCTTTCTGTAGAAACTGCAAGTGGACATTCGGAGATCCACGGTGCCTATAGTGGAAAAAGGAATATCTTCCAATAAAAACTACACAGAAGCATTCTGTGAAACTTCTTTCTGTTCTGTGCATTCAACTAACAGAGTGAAGCTTACTTTTGATTGAGCATTCTGAAACACTCTTTCTGTAGAAATGCAAGCGGACATCGAAGCTATGGGCCTGTAGTGGAAAAAGGAGTATATTCAAATAAAAACTACACAGAAGCATTCTGTGAAACTTCTTTCTGTTCTCTGCATTCAGCTAACAGAGTTGAAGCTTACATTTGATTGAGCAGTTCTGAAACACTCTTTCTGCAGAAACTGCCAGTGGACATTAGGAGCGCTAAGGGCCTTATAGTGGAAAAAGGATAAACTCCAAATAAAAGCTACACAGAAGCATTCTGTGCATCTTCTTTCTGTTTGGTGCATTCAACTAACAGAGTTCAAGCTTACTTTTGATTGAGCAGCTCTGAAACACTCTTTCTGTAGAAACTCCAAGCGGACATTCAGAGAGATATGGGGACAATAGAGGAAAAAGGAGTATCTTCCATTAAAAACTACAAAGAAGCATTCGGTGAAACTTCTTTCTGTTCTGTGCATTCAACTAACAGAGTTGAAGCTTACTTTTGATTGAGAAGTTCTGAAAAATCTTTGTGTAGAAACTGCAAGTTGATATTCCGAGAGCTACGGGGACTATAGTGGAAAAAGGAATATCTTCAAATAAAAACTACACAGAAGCATTCTGTGAAACTTTCTTCCGTTCTGTGCCTTCAACTAAAAGAGCTGAAGCTTACTTTTGATTGAGCAGTTCTGAAACACTCTTTCTGTAGAAACTGCAAGTGGACATTCGGAGATCCAGGATGCCTATGGTGGAAAAAGGAATATCTTCCAATAAAAACTACACAGAAGCATTCTGTGAATCTTCTTTCTATTCTGTGCATTCCGCTAACAGAGTTGAAGCTTACTTTTGATTGAGCAGTTCTGAAGCACTCTTTCTGTAGAAACTGCAAACGGACATTCGGAGAGCTATGGGGCGTATAGTGGAAAAAGTTATATCTTCAAATAAAAACTCCACAGAAGCATTCTGTGAAACTTCCTTCTGTTCTGTGCATTGAAGTAGAGAGTTGAAGCTTACCTTTGATTGAGCAGTTCTGAAAAACTCTTTCTGTAGAAACTCCAAGCAACATTCGGAGAGATATGGGCCAAAGGAGGAAAAAGGTTATGTTCAAATAAAAACCACACAGAAGCATTCTGTGAAACTTGTTTCTGTTCTGTGCATTCAACTAACAGAGATGAATCTTAGCATTGATTGAGCAGTTCTGAAACACTCTTTCTGAAGAAACTGCAGCGGACTTCCGGAGAGCTATAGGGCCAATAGTGGAAAAAGGATATCTTCCAATAAAAACTACACAGAAGCATTCTGTGAAACTTCTTTCTGTTCTGTGCATTCAACTAAGAGAGTTGAAGCTTACTTTTGATTGAGCAGTTGTGAAACACTCTTTCTGTAGAAACTGCAAGTGGACATTCGGAGATCCACGGTTCCTATAGTGGAAAAAGGAATATCTTCCAATAAAAACTACACAGAAGCATTCTGTGAAACTTCTTTCTGTTCTGTGCTTTCAACTACAGAGTTAAGCTTACTTTTGATTGAGCAGTTCTGAAGCACTCTTTCTGTAGAAACTGCAAGCAGACATTCGGAGAGCTATGGGGCCTATAGTGGAAAAAGGAACATCTTCAAATAAAAACTACACAGAAGCATTCTGTGAAACTTCCTTCTGTTCTGTGCATTCAACTAAGAGGGTTGAAGCTTACTTTTCAATGAGCAGTTCTGAAACACTCTTTCTGTGGAAACTGCAAGCGGACATTCGGAGAGCTATGGAGCCAATAGTTGAAAAAGGATTATCTTCAAATAAAAACTACCCAGAAGCATTCTGTGAAATTACTTTCTATTCTGTGCATTCAACTGACAGAGTTGAAGCTTACCTTTGATTGAGCAGTTCTGAAACACTCTTTCTGTAGAAACTGCAAGCGGACATTCGGATCGCTATGGGGCCTATAGTGGAAAAAGGAGTATCTTCAAATAAAAACTACACAGAAGCATTCTGTGAAACTTCTTTCTGTTCTGTCCATTCAACTAACAGAGTTGAAGCATACTTTTGATTGAGCAGTTCTGAAACACTCTTTCTGTAGAAACTGCAAGTGGACATTCGGAGCCCTAAGCGGCCTATAGTGGAAAAAGGAACATCTCCTAATAAAAACTACACAGAAGCATTCTGTGAAACTTCTTTCTGTTTGGTGCATTCAACTAACAGAGTTGAAACGTGCTTTTGATTGAGCAGTTCTGAAACACTCTTTCTGTAGAAACTGCAAGTGGACATTCGGATCGCTATGGGGCCTATAGGGGAAAAAGGAATATCTCCATATAAAAACTACACAGAAGCATTCTGTGAAACTTCTTTCTGTTCTGTGCATTCAACAAACATAGTTGAAGCTGACTTTTGATTGAGCAGTTCTGAGACACTCTTTCTGTAGAAACTCCAAGCGGACATTCAGAGAGATATGGGGCCAATGGAGGAAAAAGGAGTATCTTCAAATAAAAACTACACAGAAGCATTCTGTGAAACTTCTTCGTGTTCTGTGCATTCAACAAACGGAGTTGAAGCTTAGCATTGATTGAGCAGTTCTGAAACACTCTTTCTGCAGAAACTGCAAGCGGACTTTCAGAGAGCTATAGGGCCGATAGTGGAAAAAGGAGTGTCTTCAAATAAAAACTACACAGAAGCATTCTGTGAAATTTTTTTCTGTTCTGTGCATTCAACTAACAGAGTTGAAGCTTACTTTTGATTGAGCAGTTGTGAAAAACTCTTTCTGTAGAAACTGCAAGTGGACATTCGGAGATCCACGGTGCCTATAGTGGAAAAAGGAATATCTTCCAATAAAAACTACACAGAAGCATTCTGTGAAACTTCTTTCTGTTCTGTGCATTCAACTAACAGAGGTGAAGCTTACTTTTGATTGAGCAGTTCTGAAA
The DNA here is from genome assembly GCF_006542625.1 of Nomascus leucogenys. Lineage (NCBI taxonomy): Eukaryota > Metazoa > Chordata > Mammalia > Primates > Hylobatidae > Nomascus > Nomascus leucogenys. The sequence continues at coordinate 59,368 of NW_022095914.1, read as the reverse complement.
CACTCTTTCTGTAGAGAATGCAAGCGGACACTCGGAGAGCTATGGGGCCTGTAGTGGAAAAAGGAGTATATTCAAATAAAAACTACACAGAAGCATTCTGTGAAACTTCTTTCTGTTCTCTGCATTCAGCTAACAGAGTTGAAGCTTACATTTGATTGAGCAGTTCTGAAACACTCTTTCTGCAGAAACTGCCAGTGGACATTAGGAGCGCTAAGGGCCTTATAGTGGAAAAAGGATAAACTCCAAATAAAAGCTACACAGAAGCATTCTGTGCATCTTCTTTCTGTTTGGTGCATTCAACTAACAGAGTTCAAGCTTACTTTTGATTGAGCAGCTCTGAAACACTCTTTCTGTAGAAACTCCAAGCGGACATTCAGAGAGATATGGGGACAATAGAGGAAAAAGGAGTATCTTCCATTAAAAACTACAAAGAAGCATTCGGTGAAACTTCTTTCTGTTCTGTGCATTCAACTAACAGAGTTGAAGCTTACTTTTGATTGAGAAGTTCTGAAAAAATCTTTGTGTAGAAACTGCAAGTTGATATTCCGAGAGCTACGGGGACTATAGTGGAAAAAGGAATATCTTCAAATAAAAACTACACAGAAGCATTCTGTGAAACTTTCTTCCGTTCTGTGCCTTCAACTAAAAGAGCTGAAGCTTACTTTTGATTGAGCAGTTCTGAAACACTCTTTCTGTAGAAACTGCAAGTGGACATTCGGAGATCCAGGATGCCTATGGTGGAAAAAGGAATATCTTCCAATAAAAACTACACAGAAGCATTCTGTGAATCTTCTTTCTATTCTGTGCATTCCGCTAACAGAGTTGAAGCTTACTTTTGATTGAGCAGTTCTGAAGCACTCTTTCTGTAGAAACTGCAAACGGACATTCGGAGAGCTATGGGGCGTATAGTGGAAAAAGTTATATCTTCAAATAAAAACTCCACAGAAGCATTCTGTGAAACTTCCTTCTGTTCTGTGCATTGAAGTAGAGAGTTGAAGCTTACCTTTGATTGAGCAGTTCTGAAAAACTCTTTCTGTAGAAACTCCAAGCAGACATTCGGAGAGATATGGGGCCAAAGGAGGAAAAAGGTTTATGTTCAAATAAAAACCACACAGAAGCATTCTGTGAAACTTGTTTCTGTTCTGTGCATTCAACTAACAGAGATGAATCTTAGCATTGATTGAGCAGTTCTGAAACACTCTTTCTGCAGAAACTGCCAGCGGACTTCCGGAGAGCTATAGGGCCAATAGTGGAAAAAGGAGTATCTTCCAATAAAAACTACACAGAAGCATTCTGTGAAACTTCTTTCTGTTCTGTGCATTCAACTAAGAGAGTTGAAGCTTACTTTTGATTGAGCAGTTGTGAAACACTCTTTCTGTAGAAACTGCAAGTGGACATTCGGAGATCCACGGTTCCTATAGTGGAAAAAGGAATATCTTCCAATAAAAACTACACAGAAGCATTCTGTGAAACTTCTTTCTGTTCTGTGCTTTCAACTACAGAGTTAAGCTTACTTTTGATTGAGCAGTTCTGAAGCACTCTTTCTGTAGAAACTGCAAGCAGACATTCGGAGAGCTATGGGCCTATAGTGGAAAAAGGAACATCTTCAAATAAAAACTACACAGAAGCATTCTGTGAAACTTCCTTCTGTTCTGTGCATTCAACTAAGAGAGTTGAAGCTTACTTTTCAATGAGCAGTTCTGAAACACTCTTTCTGTGGAAACTGCAAGCGGACATTCGGAGAGCTATGGAGCCAATAGTTGAAAAAGGATTATCTTCAAATAAAAACTACCCAGAAGCATTCTGTGAAATTACTTTCTATTCTGTGCATTCAACTGACAGAGTTGAAGCTTACCTTTGATTGAGCAGTTCTGAAACACTCTTTCTGTAGAAACTGCAAGCGGACATTCGGATCGCTATGGGGCCTGTAGTGGAAAAAGGAGTATCTTCAAATAAAAACTACACAGAAGCATTCTGTGAAACTTCTTTCTGTTCTGTCCATTCAACTAACAGAGTTGAAGCATACTTTTGATTGAGCAGTTCTGAAACACTCTTTCTGTAGAAACTGCAAGTGGACATTCGGAGCCCTAAGCGGCCTATAGTGGAAAAAGGAACATCTCCTAATAAAAACTACACAGAAGCATTCTGTGAAACTTCTTTCTGTTTGGTGCATTCAACTAACAGAGTTGAAACGTGCTTTTGATTGAGCAGTTCTGAAACACTCTTTCTGTAGAAACTGCAAGTGGACATTCGGATCGCTATGGGCCTATAGGGGAAAAAGGAATATCTCCATATAAAAACTACACAGAAGCATTCTGTGAAACTTCTTTCTGTTCTGTGCATTCAACAAACATAGTTGAAGCTGACTTTTGATTGAGCAGTTCTGAGACACTCTTTCTGTAGAAACTCCAAGCGGACATTCAGAGAGATATGGGGCCAATGGAGGAAAAAGGAGTATCTTCAAATAAAAACTACACAGAAGCATTCTGTGAAACTTCTTCGTGTTCTGTGCATTCAACAAACGGAGTTGAAGCTTAGCATTGATTGAGCAGTTCTGAAACACTCTTTCTGCAGAAACTGCAAGCGGACTTTCAGAGAGCTATAGGGCCGATAGTGGAAAAAGGAGTGTCTTCAAATAAAAACTACACAGAAGCATTCTGTGAAATTTTTTTCTGTTCTGTGCATTCAACTAACAGAGTTGAAGCTTACTTTTGATTGAGCAGTTGTGAAAAACTCTTTCTGTAGAAACTGCAAGTGGACATTCGGAGATCCACGGTGCCTATAGTGGAAAAAGGAATATCTTCCAATAAAAACTACACAGAAGCATTCTGTGAAACTTCTTTCTGTTCTGTGCATTCAACTAACAGAGGTGAAGCTTACTTTTGATTGAGCAGTTCTGAAACACTCTTTCTGTAGAGAATGCAAGCGGACACTCGGAGAGCTATGGGGCCTGTAGTGGAAAAAGGAGTATATTCAAATAAAAACTACACAGAAGCATTCTGTGAAACTTCTTTCTGTTCTCTGCATTCAGCTAACAGAGTTGAAGCTTACATTTGATTGAGCAGTTCTGAAACACTCTTTCTGCAGAAACTGCCAGTGGACATTAGGAGCGCTAAGGGCCTTATAGTGGAAAAAGGATAAACTCCAAATAAAAGCTACACAGAAGCATTCTGTGCATCTTCTTTCTGTTTGGTGCATTCAACTAACAGAGTTCAAGCTTACTTTTGATTGAGCAGCTCTGAAACACTCTTTCTGTAGAAACTCCAAGCGGACATTCAGAGAGATATGGGGACAATAGAGGAAAAAGGAGTATCTTCCATTAAAAACTACAAAGAAGCATTCGGTGAAACTTCTTTCTGTTCTGTGCATTCAACTAACAGAGTTGAAGCTTACTTTTGATTGAGAAGTTCTGAAAAAATCTTTGTGTAGAAACTGCAAGTTGATATTCCGAGAGCTACGGGGACTATAGTGGAAAAAGGAATATCTTCAAATAAAAACTACACAGAAGCATTCTGTGAAACTTTCTTCCGTTCTGTGCCTTCAACTAAAAGAGCTGAAGCTTACTTTTGATTGAGCAGTTCTGAAACACTCTTTCTGTAGAAACTGCAAGTGGACATTCGGAGATCCAGGATGCCTATGGTGGAAAAAGGAATATCTTCCAATAAAAACTACACAGAAGCATTCTGTGAATCTTCTTTCTATTCTGTGCATTCCGCTAACAGAGTTGAAGCTTACTTTTGATTGAGCAGTTCTGAAGCACTCTTTCTGTAGAAACTGCAAACGGACATTCGGAGAGCTATGGGGCGTATAGTGGAAAAAGTTATATCTTCAAATAAAAACTCCACAGAAGCATTCTGTGAAACTTCCTTCTGTTCTGTGCATTGAAGTAGAGAGTTGAAGCTTACCTTTGATTGAGCAGTTCTGAAAAACTCTTTCTGTAGAAACTCCAAGCATACATTCGGAGAGATATGGGGCCAAAGGAGGAAAAAGGTTTATGTTCAAATAAAAACCACACAGAAGCATTCTGTGAAACTTGTTTCTGTTCTGTGCATTCAACTAACAGAGATGAATCTTAGCATTGATTGAGCAGTTCTGAAACACTCTTTCTGCAGAAACTGCCAGCGGACTTCCGGAGAGCTATAGGGCCAATAGTGGAAAAAGGAGTATCTTCCAATAAAAACTACACAGAAGCATTCTGTGAAACTTCTTTCTGTTCTGTGCATTCAACTAAGAGAGTTGAAGCTTACTTTTGATTGAGCAGTTGTGAAACACTCTTTCTGTAGAAACTGCAAGTGGACATTCGGAGATCCACGGTTCCTATAGTGGAAAAAGGAATATCTTCCAATAAAAACTACACAGAAGCATTCTGTGAAACTTCTTTCTGTTCTGTGCTTTCAACTAACAGAGTTAAAGCTTACTTTTGATTGAGCAGTTCTGAAGCACTCTTTCTGTAGAAACTGCAAGCAGACATTCGGAGAGCTATGGGGCCTATAGTGGAAAAAGGAACATCTTCAAATAAAAACTACACAGAAGCATTCTGTGAAACTTCCTTCTGTTCTGTGCATTCAACTAAGAGAGTTGAAGCTTACTTTTCAATGAGCAGTTCTGAAACACTCTTTCTGTGGAAACTGCAAGCGGACATTCGGAGAGCTATGGAGCCAATAGTTGAAAAAGGATTATCTTCAAATAAAAACTACCCAGAAGCATTCTGTGAAATTACTTTCTATTCTGTGCATTCAACTGACAGAGTTGAAGCTTACCTTTGATTGAGCAGTTCTGAAACACTCTTTCTGTAGAAACTGCAAGCGGACATTCGGATCGCTATGGGGCCTGTAGTGGAAAAAGGAGTATCTTCAAATAAAAACTACACAGAAGCATTCTGTGAAACTTCTTTCTGTTCTGTCCATTCAACTAACAGAGTTGAAGCATACTTTTGATTGAGCAGTTCTGAAACACTCTTTCTGTAGAAACTGCAAGTGGACATTCGGAGCCCTAAGCGGCCTATAGTGGAAAAAGGAACATCTCCTAATAAAAACTACACAGAAGCATTCTGTGAAACTTCTTTCTGTTTGGTGCATTCAACTAACAGAGTTGAAACGTGCTTTTGATTGAGCAGTTCTGAAACACTCTTTCTGTAGAAACTGCAAGTGGACATTCGGATCGCTATGGGGCCTATAGGGGAAAAAGGAATATCTCCATATAAAAACTACACAGAAGCATTCTGTGAAACTTCTTTCTGTTCTGTGCATTCAACAAACATAGTTGAAGCTGACTTTTGATTGAGCAGTTCTGAGACACTCTTTCTGTAGAAACTCCAAGCGGACATTCAGAGAGATATGGGGCCAATGGAGGAAAAAGGAGTATCTTCAAATAAAAACTACACAGAAGCATTCTGTGAAACTTCTTCGTGTTCTGTGCATTCAACAAACGGAGTTGAAGCTTAGCATTGATTGAGCAGTTCTGAAACACTCTTTCTGCAGAAACTGCAAGCGGACTTTCAGAGAGCTATAGGGCCGATAGTGGAAAAAGGAGTGTCTTCAAATAAAAACTACACAGAAGCATTCTGTGAAATTTTTTTCTGTTCTGTGCATTCAACTAACAGAGTTGAAGCTTACTTTTGATTGAGCAGTTGTGAAAAACTCTTTCTGTAGAAACTGCAAGTGGACATTCGGAGATCCACGGTGCCTATAGTGGAAAAAGGAATATCTTCCAATAAAAACTACACAGAAGCATTCTGTGAAACTTCTTTCTGTTCTGTGCATTCAACTAACATAGTTGAAGCTTACTTTTGATTGAGCAGTTCTGAAACACTCTTTCTGTAGAGAATGCAAGCGGACACTCGGAGAGCCATGGGGCCTGTAGTGGAAAAAGGAGTATATTCAAATAAAACTACACAGAAGCATTCTGTGAAACTTCTTTCTGTTCTCTGCATTCAGCTAACAGAGTTGAAGCTTACATTTGATTGAGCAGTTCTGAAACACTCTTTCTGCAGAAACTGCCAGTGGACATTAGGAGCGCTAAGGGCCTTATAGTGGAAAAAGGATAAACTCCAAATAAAAGCTACACAGAAGCATTCTTGCATCTTCTTTCTGTTTGGTGCATTCAACTAACAGAGTTCAAGCTTACTTTTGATTGAGCAGCTCTGAAACACTCTTTCTGTAGAAACTCCAAGCGGACATTCAGAGAGATATGGGACAATAGAGGAAAAAGGAGTATCTTCCATTAAAACTACACAGAAGCATTCTGTGAAACTTCTTTCTGTTCTGTGCATTCAACTAACAGAGTTGAAGCTTACTTTTGATTGAGCAGTTCTGAAAACTCTTTGTGAAACTGCAAGGATATTCGAGAGCTACGGGGACTATAGTGGAAAAAGGAATATCTTCAAATAAAAACTACACAGAAGCATTCTGTGAAACTTTCTTCTTTCTGTGCATTCAACTAAAGAGTGAAGCTTACTTTTGATTGAGCAGTTCTGAAACACTCTTTCTGTAGAAACTGCAAGTGGACATTCGGATCGCTATGGGCCTTAGTGGAAAAAGGAATATCTTCCAATAAAAACTACACAGAAGCATTCTGTGAAACTTCTTTCTGTTCTGTGCATTCTAACAGAGTTGAAGCTTACTTTTGATTGAGCAGTTCTGAAACACTCTTTCTGTAGAAACTGCAAAGGACATTCGGAGCTATGCGTATAGTGGAAAAAGTTAATCTTCAATAAAAACTCACAGAAGCATTCTGTGAAACTTCTTTGTTCTGTGCATTCAACTAAGAGTTGAAGCTTACTTTGATTGAGCAGTTCTGAAAACTCTTTCTGTAGAAACTGCAAGTACATTCGGAGAGATATGGGGCCAAGGAAAAGGAAATCTTCAAATAAAAACTACACAGAAGCATTCTGTGAAACTTGTTTCTGTTCTGTGCATTCAACTAACAGAGTTGAAGCTTATTGATTGAGCAGTTCTGAACACTCTTTCTGTAGAAACTGCCAAGCGGACATTCAGAGATATGGGCCAATAGTGGAAAAAGGAGTATCTTCAATAAAAACTACACAGAAGCATTCTGTGAAACTTCTTTCTGTTCTGTGCATTCAACTAAAGAGTTGAAGCTTACTTGATTGAGCAGTTCTGAAACACTCTTTCTGTAGAAACTGCAAGCGGACATTCGAGAGCTAGGCCTATAGTGGAAAAAGGAATATCTTCAATAAAAACTACACAGAAGCATTCTGTGAAACTTCTTTCTGTTCTGTGCATTCAACTAACAGAGTTGAAGCTTACTTTTGATTGAGCAGTTCTGAAACTCTTTCTGTAGAAACTGCAAGCGGACATTCGGAGATATGGGCCTATAGTGGAAAAAGGAACATCTTCAAATAAAAACTACACAGAAGCATTCTGTGAAACTTCTTTCTGTTCTGTGCATTCAACTAACAGAGTTGAAGCTTACTTTTGATTGAGCAGTTCTGAAACACTCTTTCTGTAGAAATGCAAGCGGACATTCGGAGAGCTATGGGCCTTAGTGGAAAAAGGATATATCTCAAATAAAAACTACACAGAAGCATTCTGTGAAACTTCTTTCTGTTCTGTGCATTCAACTAACAGAGTTGAAGCTTACTTTGATTGAGCAGTTCTGAAACACTCTTTCTGTAGAAACTGCAAGTGGACATTCGGACGCTATGGGCCTAGTGGAAAAAGGATATCTCCAAATAAAAACTACACAGAAGCATTCTGTGAAACTTCTTTCTGTTCTGTGCATTCAACTAACAGAGTTGAAGCTTACTTTTGATTGAGCAGTTCTGAAACACTCTTTCTGTAGAAACTGCAAGTGGACATTCGGAGCTATGGGCAAGTGGAAAAAGGAGTATCTTCAAAAAACACAGAAGCATTCTGTGAAACTTCTTTCTGTTCTGTGCATTCAACTAACAGAGTTGAAGCTTACTTTTGATTGAGCAGTTCTGAAACACTTCTTTCTGTAGAAACTGCAAGTGGACATTCCGAGCTATGGGGCCTATAGTGGAAAAAGGAATATCTCAAATAAAAACTACACAGAAGCATTCTGTGAAACTTCTTCTGTTCTGTGCATTCAACTAAAAGAGTTGAAGCTTTTGATTGAGCAGTTCTGAACACTCTTTCTGTAGAAACTGCAAGTGGACATTCAGGAGATATGCCTAGGTGGAAAAAGGATATCTTCAAATAAAAACTACACAGAAGCATTCTGTGAAACTTCTTTCTGTTCTGTGCATTCAACAACAGAGTTGAAGCTTACTTTTGATTGAGCAGTTCTGAAACACTCTTTCTGTAGAAACTGCAAGCGGACATTCGAGAGCTATGGGCCTAGTGGAAAAAGGATATCTTCAAATAAAAACTACACAGAAGCATTCTGTGAAACTTCTTCTGTTCTGTGCATTCAACTAAGAGTTGAAGCTTACTTTTGATTGAGCAGTTCTGAAAAACTCTTTCTGTAGAAACTGCAAGTACATTCGGAGAGATACGGGCCATAGTGGAAAAAGGATATCTTCCAATAAAAACTACACAGAAGCATTCTGTGAAACTTCTTTCTGTTCTGTGCATTCAACTAACAGAGTGAAGCTTACTTTTGATTGAGCAGTTCTGAAACACTCTTTCTGTAGAAACTGCAAGCGGACATCGGAGAGCTATGGGCCTAGTGGAAAAAGGAGTATCTTCAATAAAAACTACACAGAAGCATTCTGTGAAACTTCTTTCTGTTCTGTGCATTCAACTAAGAGAGTTGAAGCTTACTTTTGATTGAGCAGTTCTGAAACACTCTTTCTGTAGAAACTGCAAGTGGACATTCGGAGACCACGGCCTATAGTGGAAAAAGGATATCTTCCAAATAAAAACTACACAGAAGCATTCTGTGAAACTTCTTTCTGTTCTGTGCATTCAACTAACAGAGTTCAAGCTTACTTTTGATTGAGCAGTTCTGAAACACTCTTTCTGTAGAAACTGCAAGCGACATTCGAGAGCTATGGGCCTATAGTGGAAAAAGGAATATCTTCCAAATAAAAACTACACAGAAGCATTCTGTGAAACTTCTTTCTGTTCTGTGCATTCAACTAAGAGAGTTGAAGCTTACTTTTGATTGAGCAGTTCTGAAACACTCTTTCTGTGAAACTGCAAGCGGACATTCGGAGAGCTATGGGCCATAGTGGAAAAAGGATATCTTCAAATAAAAACTACACAGAAGCATTCTGTGAAATTCTTTCTTTCTGTGCATTCAACTAAAAGAGTGAAGCTTACTTTTGATTGAGCAGTTCTGAAACACTCTTTCTGTAGAAACTGCAAGCGGACATTCGGAGATCGCTATGGGCCTATAGTGGAAAAAGGATTATCTTCCAATAAAAACTACACAGAAGCATTCTGTGAAACTTCTTTCTATTCTGTCATTCAACTAACAGAGTTGAAGCTTACTTTTGATTGAGCAGTTCTGAAAACTCTTTCTGTAGAAACTGCAAGGACATTCGGAGCTAAGGGGCCTATAGTGGAAAAAGGAATCTTCAAATAAAAACTACACAGAAGCATTCTGTGAAACTTCTTTCTGTTCTGTGCATTCAACTAACAGAGTTGAAGCTGCTTTGATTGAGCAGTTCTGAAACACTCTTTCTGTAGAAACTGCAATGGACATTCGGAGCTATGGGGCCTATAGGGGAAAAAGGAATATCTCCAATAAAAACTACACAGAAGCATTCTGTGAAACTTCTTTCTGTTCTGTGCATTCAACAAACAGAGTTGAAGCTGACTTTTGATTGAGCAGTTCTGAACACTCTTTCTGTAGAAACTGCCAAGCGGACATTCAGAGAGATAGGGCCAATGGAGAAAAGGAGTATCTTCAAATAAAAACTACACAGAAGCATTCTGTGAAACTTCTTTCTGTTCTGTGCATTCATCTAGAAGAGTTGAAGCTTACATTTGATTGAGCAGTTCTGAAACACTCTTTCTGCAGAAACTGCAAGCGGACTTTCAGAGAGCTATAGGGCCAATAGTGGAAAAAGGAGTATCTTCAAATAAAAACTACACAGAAGCATTCTGTGAAACTTCTTTCTGTTCTGTGCATTCAACTAACAGAGTTGAAGCTTACTTTTGATTGAGCAGTTCTGAAACACTCTTTCTGTAGAAACTGCAAGTGGACATTCGGAGATCCACGGGCCTATAGTGGAAAAAGGAATATCTTCCAATAAAAACTACACAGAAGCATTCTGTGAAACTTCTTTCTGTTCTGTGCATTCAACTAACAGAGTTGAAGCTTACTTTTGATTGAGCAGTTCTGAAACACTCTTTCTGTAGAGAATGCAAGCGGACACTCGGAGAGCTATGGGGCCTGTAGTGGAAAAAGGAGTATATTCAAATAAAAACTACACAGAAGCATTCTGTGAAACTTCTTCGTGTTCTGTGCATTCAACTAACAGAGTTGAAGCTTACATTTGATTGAGCAGTTCTGAAACACTCTTTCTGCAGAAACTGCCAGTGGACATTAGGAGCGCTAAGGGCCTTATAGTGGAAAAAGGATAAACTCCAAATAAAAGCTACACAGAAGCATTCTGTGCATCTTCTTTCTGTTTGGTGCATTCAACTAACAGAGTTCAAGCTTACTTTTGATTGAGCAGCTCTGAAACACTCTTTCTGTAGAAACTCCAAGCGGACATTCAGAGAGATATGGGGGACAATAGAGGAAAAAGGAGTATCTTCCATTAAAAACTACAAAGAAGCATTCTGTGAAACTTCTTTCTGTTCTGTGCATTCAACTAACAGAGTTGAAGCTTACTTTTGATTGAGAAGTTCTGAAAAATCTTTGTGTAGAAACTGCAAGTTGATATTCCGAGAGCTACGGGGACTATAGTGGAAAAAGGAATATCTTCAAATAAAAACTACACAGAAGCATTCTGTGAAACTTTCTTCCGTTCTGTGCCTTCAACTAAAAGAGCTGAAGCTTACTTTTGATTGAGCAGTTCTGAAACACTCTTTCTGTAGAAACTGCAAGTGGACATTCGGAGATCCAGGATGCCTATGGTGGAAAAAGGAATATCTTCCAATAAAAACTACACAGAAGCATTCTGTGAATCTTCTTTCTATTCTGTGCATTCCGCTAACAGAGTTGAAGCTTACTTTTGATTGAGCAGTTCTGAAGCACTCTTTCTGTAGAAACTGCAAACGGACATTCGGAGAGCTATGGGGCGTAAGTGGAAAAAGTTATATCTTCAAATAAAAACTCCACAGAAGCATTCTGTGAAACTTCCTTCTGTTCTGTGCATTGAAGTAGAGAGTTGAAGCTTACCTTTGATTGAGCAGTTCTGAAAAACTCTTTCTGTAGAAACTCCAAGCAGACATTCGGAGAGATATGGGGCCAAAGGAGGAAAAAGGTTTATGTTCAAATAAAAACCACACAGAAGCATTCTGTGAAACTTGTTTCTGTTCTGTGCATTCAACTAACAGAGATGAATCTTAGCATTGATTGAGCAGTTCTGAAACACTCTTTCTGCAGAAACTGCCAGCGGACTTCCGGAGAGCTATAGGGCCAATAGTGGAAAAAGGAGTATCTTCCAATAAAAACTACACAGAAGCATTCTGTGAAACTTCTTTCTGTTCTGTGCATTCAACTAAGAGAGTTGAAGCTTACTTTTGATTGAGCAGTTGTGAAACACTCTTTCTGTAGAAACTGCAAGTGGACATTCGGAGATCCACGGTTCCTATAGTGGAAAAGGAATATCTTCCAATAAAAACTACACAGAAGCATTCTGTGAAACTTCTTTCTGTTCTGTGCTTTCAACTACAGAGTTAAGCTTACTTTTGATTGAGCAGTTCTGAAGCACTCTTTCGTAGAAACTGCAAGCAGACATTCGGAGAGCTATGGGCCTATAGTGGAAAAAGGAACATCTTCAAATAAAAACTACACAGAAGCATTCTGTGAAACTTCCTTCTGTTCTGTGCATTCAACTAAGAGGGTTGAAGCTTACTTTTCAATGAGCAGTTCTGAAACACTCTTTCTGTGGAAACTGCAAGCGGACATTCGGAGAGCTATGGAGCCAATAGTTGAAAAAGGATTATCTTCAAATAAAAACTACCCAGAAGCATTCTGTGAAATTACTTTCTATTCTGTGCATTCAACTGACAGAGTTGAAGCTTACCTTTGATTGAGCAGTTCTGAAACACTCTTTCTGTAGAAACTGCAAGCGGACATTCGGATCGCTATGGGGCCTGTAGTGGAAAAAGGAGTATCTTCAAATAAAAACTACACAGAAGCATTCTGTGAAACTTCTTTCTGTTCTGTCCATTCAACTAACAGAGTTGAAGCATACTTTTGATTGAGCAGTTCTGAAACACTCTTTCTGTAGAAACTGCAAGTGGACATTCGGAGCCCTAAGCGGCCTATAGTGGAAAAAGGAACATCTCCTAATAAAAACTACACAGAAGCATTCTGTGAAACTTCTTTCTGTTTGGTGCATTCAACTAACAGAGTTGAAACGTGCTTTTGATTGAGCAGTTCTGAAACACTCTTTCTGTAGAAACTGCAAGTGGACATTCGGATCGCTATGGGGCCTATAGGGGAAAAAGGAATATCTCCATATAAAAACTACACAGAAGCATTCTGTGAAACTTCTTTCTGTTCTGTGCATTCAACAAACATAGTTGAAGCTGACTTTTGATTGAGCAGTTCTGAGACACTCTTTCTGTAGAAACTCCAAGCGGACATTCAGAGAGATATGGGGCCAATGGAGGAAAAAGGAGTATCTTCAAATAAAAACTACACAGAAGCATTCTGTGAAACTTCTTCGTGTTCTGTGCATTCAACAAACGGAGTTGAAGCTTAGCATTGATTGAGCAGTTCTGAAACACTCTTTCTGCAGAAACTGCAAGCGGACTTTCAGAGAGCTATAGGGCCGATAGTGGAAAAAGGAGTGTCTTCAAATAAAAACTACACAGAAGCATTCTGTGAAATTTTTTTCTGTTCTGTGCATTCAACTAACAGAGTTGAAGCTTACTTTTGATTGAGCAGTTGTGAAAAACTCTTTCTGTAGAAACTGCAAGTGGACATTCGGAGATCCACGGTGCCTATAGTGGAAAAAGGAATATCTTCCAATAAAAACTACACAGAAGCATTCTGTGAAACTTCTTTCTGTTCTGTGCATTCAACTAACAGAGTAAGCTTACTTTGATTGAGCAGTTCTGAAACACTCTTTCTGTAGAAATGCAAGCGACATCGAGAGCATGGGCCTTAGTGGAAAAGGATATTTCAAATAAAATACACAGAAGCATTCTGTGAAACTTCTTTCTGTTCTTGCATTCAGCTAACAGAGTTGAAGCTTAGCATTGATTGAGCAGTTCTGAAACACTCTTTCTGCAGAAACTGCCAGTGGACATTAGGAGCGCTAAGGGCCTTATAGTGGAAAAAGGATAAACTCCAAATAAAAGCTACACAGAAGCATTCTGTGCATCTTCTTTCTGTTTGGTGCATTCAACTAACAGAGTTCAAGCTTACTTTTGATTGAGCAGCTCTGAAACACTCTTTCTGTAGAAACTCCAAGCGGACATTCAGAGAGATATGGGGACAATAGAGGAAAAAGGAGTATCTTCCATTAAAAACTACAAAGAAGCATTCGGTGAAACTTCTTTCTGTTCTGTGCATTCAACTAACAGAGTTGAAGCTTACTTTTGATTGAGAAGTTCTGAAAAATCTTTGTGTAGAAACTGCAAGTTGATATTCCGAGAGCTACGGGGACTATAGTGGAAAAAGGAATATCTTCAAATAAAAACTACACAGAAGCATTCTGTGAAACTTTCTTCCGTTCTGTGCCTTCAACTAAAAGAGCTGAAGCTTACTTTTGATTGAGCAGTTCTGAAACACTCTTTCTGTAGAAACTGCAAGTGGACATTCGGAGATCCAGGATGCCTATGGTGGAAAAAGGAATATCTTCCAATAAAAACTACACAGAAGCATTCTGTGAATCTTCTTTCTATTCTGTGCATTCCGCTAACAGAGTTGAAGCTTACTTTTGATTGAGCAGTTCTGAAGCACTCTTTCTGTAGAAACTGCAAACGGACATTCGGAGAGCTATGGGGCGTATAGTGGAAAAAGTTATATCTTCAAATAAAAACTCCACAGAAGCATTCTGTGAAACTTCCTTCTGTTCTGTGCATTGAAGTAGAGAGTTGAAGCTTACCTTTGATTGAGCAGTTCTGAAAAACTCTTTCTGTAGAAACTCCAAGCAGACATTCGGAGAGATATGGGGCCAAAGGAGGAAAAAGGTTTATGTTCAAATAAAAACCACACAGAAGCATTCTGTGAAACTTGTTTCTGTTCTGTGCATTCAACTAACAGAGATGAATCTTAGCATTGATTGAGCAGTTCTGAAACACTCTTTCTGCAGAAACTGCCAGCGGACTTCCGGAGAGCTATAGGGCCAATAGTGGAAAAAGGAGTATCTTCCAATAAAAACTACACAGAAGCATTCTGTGAAACTTCTTTCTGTTCTGTGCATTCAACTAAGAGAGTTGAAGCTTACTTTTGATTGAGCAGTTGTGAAACACTCTTTCTGTAGAAACTGCAAGTGGACATTCGGAGATCCACGGTTCCTATAGTGGAAAAAGGAATATCTTCCAATAAAAACTACACAGAAGCATTCTGTGAAACTTCTTTCTGTTCTGTGCTTTCAACTAACAGAGTTAAAGCTTACTTTTGATTGAGCAGTTCTGAAGCACTCTTTCTGTAGAAACTGCAAGCAGACATTCGGAGAGCTATGGGGCCTATAGTGGAAAAAGGAACATCTTCAAATAAAAACTACACAGAAGCATTCTGTGAAACTTCCTTCTGTTCTGTGCATTCAACTAAGAGAGTTGAAGCTTACTTTTCAATGAGCAGTTCTGAAACACTCTTTCTGTGGAAACTGCAAGCGGACATTCGGAGAGCTATGGAGCCAATAGTTGAAAAAGGATTATCTTCAAATAAAAACTACCCAGAAGCATTCTGTGAAATTACTTTCTATTCTGTGCATTCAACTGACAGAGTTGAAGCTTACCTTTGATTGAGCAGTTCTGAAACACTCTTTCTGTAGAAACTGCAAGCGGACATTCGGATCGCTATGGGGCCTGTAGTGGAAAAAGGAGTATCTTCAAATAAAAACTACACAGAAGCATTCTGTGAAACTTCTTTCTGTTCTGTCCATTCAACTAACAGAGTTGAAGCATACTTTTGATTGAGCAGTTCTGAAACACTCTTTCTGTAGAAACTGCAAGTGGACATTCGGAGCCCTAAGCGGCCTATAGTGGAAAAAGGAACATCTCCTAATAAAAACTACACAGAAGCATTCTGTGAAACTTCTTTCTGTTTGGTGCATTCAACTAACAGAGTTGAAACGTGCTTTTGATTGAGCAGTTCTGAAACACTCTTTCTGTAGAAACTGCAAGTGGACATTCGGATCGCTATGGGGCCTATAGGGGAAAAAGGAATATCTCCATATAAAAACTACACAGAAGCATTCTGTGAAACTTCTTTCTGTTCTGTGCATTCAACAAACATAGTTGAAGCTGACTTTTGATTGAGCAGTTCTGAGACACTCTTTCTGTAGAAACTCCAAGCGGACATTCAGAGAGATATGGGGCCAATGGAGGAAAAAGGAGTATCTTCAAATAAAAACTACACAGAAGCATTCTGTGAAACTTCTTCGTGTTCTGTGCATTCAACAAACGGAGTTGAAGCTTAGCATTGATTGAGCAGTTCTGAAACACTCTTTCTGCAGAAACTGCAAGCGGACTTTCAGAGAGCTATAGGGCCGATAGTGGAAAAAGGAGTGTCTTCAAATAAAAACTACACAGAAGCATTCTGTGAAATTTTTTTCTGTTCTGTGCATTCAACTAACAGAGTTGAAGCTTACTTTTGATTGAGCAGTTGTGAAAAACTCTTTCTGTAGAAACTGCAAGTGGACATTCGGAGATCCACGGTGCCTATAGTGGAAAAAGGAATATCTTCCAATAAAAACTACACAGAAGCATTCTGTGAAACTTCTTTCTGTTCTGTGCATTCAACTAACAGAGGTGAAGCTTACTTTTGATTGAGCAGTTCTGAAACACTCTTTCTGTAGAGAATGCAAGCGGACACTCGGAGAGCTATGGGGCCTGTAGTGGAAAAAGGAGTATATTCAAATAAAAACTACACAGAAGCATTCTGTGAAACTTCTTTCTGTTCTCTGCATTCAGCTAACAGAGTTGAAGCTTACATTTGATTGAGCAGTTCTGAAACACTCTTTCTGCAGAAACTGCCAGTGGACATTAGGAGCGCTAAGGGCCTTATAGTGGAAAAAGGATAAACTCCAAATAAAAGCTACACAGAAGCATTCTGTGCATCTTCTTTCTGTTTGGTGCATTCAACTAACAGAGTTCAAGCTTACTTTTGATTGAGCAGCTCTGAAACACTCTTTCTGTAGAAACTCCAAGCGGACATTCAGAGAGATATGGGGACAATAGAGGAAAAAGGAGTATCTTCCATTAAAAACTACAAAGAAGCATTCGGTGAAACTTCTTTCTGTTCTGTGCATTCAACTAACAGAGTTGAAGCTTACTTTTGATTGAGAAGTTCTGAAAAATCTTTGTGTAGAAACTGCAAGTTGATATTCCGAGAGCTACGGGGACTATAGTGGAAAAAGGAATATCTTCAAATAAAAACTACACAGAAGCATTCTGTGAAACTTTCTTCCGTTCTGTGCCTTCAACTAAAAGAGCTGAAGCTTACTTTTGATTGAGCAGTTCTGAAACACTCTTTCTGTAGAAACTGCAAGTGGACATTCGGAGATCCAGGATGCCTATGGTGGAAAAAGGAATATCTTCCAATAAAAACTACACAGAAGCATTCTGTGAATCTTCTTTCTATTCTGTGCATTCCGCTAACAGAGTTGAAGCTTACTTTTGATTGAGCAGTTCTGAAGCACTCTTTCTGTAGAAACTGCAAACGGACATTCGGAGAGCTATGGGGCGTATAGTGGAAAAAGTTATATCTTCAAATAAAAACTCCACAGAAGCATTCTGTGAAACTTCCTTCTGTTCTGTGCATTGAAGTAGAGAGTTGAAGCTTACCTTTGATTGAGCAGTTCTGAAAAACTCTTTCTGTAGAAACTCCAAGCAGACATTCGGAGAGATATGGGGCCAAAGGAGGAAAAAGGTTTATGTTCAAATAAAAACCACACAGAAGCATTCTGTGAAACTTCTTTCTGTTCTGTGCATTCAACTAACAGAGGTGAAGCTTACTTTTGATTGAGCAGTTCTGAAACACTCTTTCTGTAGAAACTGCAAGTGGACATTCGGAGATCCACGGTTCCTATAGTGGAAAAAGGAATATCTTCCAATAAAAACTACACAGAAGCATTCTGTGAAACTTCTTTCTGTTCTGTGCATTCAACTAAGAGAGTTGAAGCTTACTTTTGATTGAGCAGTTGTGAAACACTCTTTCTGTAGAAACTGCAAGTGGACATTCGGAGATCCACGGTTCCTATAGTGGAAAAAGGAATATCTTCCAATAAAAACTACACAGAAGCATTCTGTGAAACTTCTTTCTGTTCTGTGCTTTCAACTAACAGAGTTAAAGCTTACTTTTGATTGAGCAGTTCTGAAGCACTCTTTCTGTAGAAACTGCAAGCAGACATTCGGAGAGCTATGGGGCCTATAGTGGAAAAAGGAACATCTTCAAATAAAAACTACACAGAAGCATTCTGTGAAACTTCCTTCTGTTCTGTGCATTCAACTAAGAGAGTTGAAGCTTACTTTTCAATGAGCAGTTCTGAAACACTCTTTCTGTGGAAACTGCAAGCGGACATTCGGAGAGCTATGGAGCCAATAGTTGAAAAAGGATTATCTTCAAATAAAAACTACCCAGAAGCATTCTGTGAAATTACTTTCTATTCTGTGCATTCAACTGACAGAGTTGAAGCTTACCTTTGATTGAGCAGTTCTGAAACACTCTTTCTGTAGAAACTGCAAGCGGACATTCGGATCGCTATGGGGCCTGTAGTGGAAAAAGGAGTATCTTCAAATAAAAACTACACAGAAGCATTCTGTGAAACTTCTTTCTGTTCTGTCCATTCAACTAACAGAGTTGAAGCATACTTTTGATTGAGCAGTTCTGAAACACTCTTTCTGTAGAAACTGCAAGTGGACATTCGGAGCCCTAAGCGGCCTATAGTGGAAAAAGGAACATCTCCTAATAAAAACTACACAGAAGCATTCTGTGAAACTTCTTTCTGTTTGGTGCATTCAACTAACAGAGTTGAAACGTGCTTTTGATTGAGCAGTTCTGAAACACTCTTTCTGTAGAAACTGCAAGTGGACATTCGGATCGCTATGGGGCCTATAGGGGAAAAAGGAATATCTCCATATAAAAACTACACAGAAGCATTCTGTGAAACTTCTTTCTGTTCTGTGCATTCAACAAACATAGTTGAAGCTGACTTTTGATTGAGCAGTTCTGAGACACTCTTTCTGTAGAAACTCCAAGCGGACATTCAGAGAGATATGGGGCCAATGGAGGAAAAAGGAGTATCTTCAAATAAAAACTACACAGAAGCATTCTGTGAAACTTCTTCGTGTTCTGTGCATTCAACAAACGGAGTTGAAGCTTAGCATTGATTGAGCAGTTCTGAAACACTCTTTCTGCAGAAACTGCAAGCGGACTTTCAGAGAGCTATAGGGCCGATAGTGGAAAAAGGAGTGTCTTCAAATAAAAACTACACAGAAGCATTCTGTGAAATTTTTTTCTGTTCTGTGCATTCAACTAACAGAGTTGAAGCTTACTTTTGATTGAGCAGTTGTGAAAAACTCTTTCTGTAGAAACTGCAAGTGGACATTCGGAGATCCACGGTGCCTATAGTGGAAAAAGGAATATCTTCCAATAAAAACTACACAGAAGCATTCTGTGAAACTTCTTTCTGTTCTGTGCATTCAACTAACAGAGGTGAAGCTTACTTTTGATTGAGCAGTTCTGAAACACTCTTTCTGTAGAGAATGCAAGCGGACACTCGGAGAGCTATGGGGCCTGTAGTGGAAAAAGGAGTATATTCAAATAAAAACTACACAGAAGCATTCTGTGAAACTTCTTTCTGTTCTCTGCATTCAGCTAACAGAGTTGAAGCTTACATTTGATTGAGCAGTTCTGAAACACTCTTTCTGCAGAAACTGCCAGTGGACATTAGGAGCGCTAAGGGCCTTATAGTGGAAAAAGGATAAACTCCAAATAAAAGCTACACAGAAGCATTCTGTGCATCTTCTTTCTGTTTGGTGCATTCAACTAACAGAGTTCAAGCTTACTTTTGATTGAGCAGCTCTGAAACACTCTTTCTGTAGAAACTCCAAGCGGACATTCAGAGAGATATGGGGACAATAGAGGAAAAAGGAGTATCTTCCATTAAAAACTACAAAGAAGCATTCGGTGAAACTTCTTTCTGTTCTGTGCATTCAACTAACAGAGTTGAAGCTTACTTTTGATTGAGAAGTTCTGAAAAATCTTTGTGTAGAAACTGCAAGTTGATATTCCGAGAGCTACGGGGACTATAGTGGAAAAAGGAATATCTTCAAATAAAAACTACACAGAAGCATTCTGTGAAACTTTCTTCCGTTCTGTGCCTTCAACTAAAAGAGCTGAAGCTTACTTTTGATTGAGCAGTTCTGAAACACTCTTTCTGTAGAAACTGCAAGTGGACATTCGGAGATCCAGGATGCCTATGGTGGAAAAAGGAATATCTTCCAATAAAAACTACACAGAAGCATTCTGTGAATCTTCTTTCTATTCTGTGCATTCCGCTAACAGAGTTGAAGCTTACTTTTGATTGAGCAGTTCTGAAGCACTCTTTCTGTAGAAACTGCAAACGGACATTCGGAGAGCTATGGGGCGTATAGTGGAAAAAGTTATATCTTCAAATAAAAACTCCACAGAAGCATTCTGTGAAACTTCCTTCTGTTCTGTGCATTGAAGTAGAGAGTTGAAGCTTACCTTTGATTGAGCAGTTCTGAAAAACTCTTTCTGTAGAAACTCCAAGCAACATTCGGAGAGATATGGGGCCAAAGGAGGAAAAAGGTTTATGTTCAAATAAAAACCACACAGAAGCATTCTGTGAAACTTGTTTCTGTTCTGTGCATTCAACTAACAGAGATGAATCTTAGCATTGATTGAGCAGTTCTGAAACACTCTTTCTGCAGAAACTGCCAGCGGACTTCCGGAGAGCTATAGGGCCAATAGTGGAAAAAGGAGTATCTTCCAATAAAAACTACACAGAAGCATTCTGTGAAACTTCTTTCTGTTCTGTGCATTCAACTAAGAGAGTTGAAGCTTACTTTTGATTGAGCAGTTGTGAAACACTCTTTCTGTAGAAACTGCAAGTGGACATTCGGAGATCCACGGTTCCTATAGTGGAAAAAGGAATATCTTCCAATAAAAACTACACAGAAGCATTCTGTGAAACTTCTTTCTGTTCTGTGCTTTCAACTAACAGAGTTAAAGCTTACTTTTGATTGAGCAGTTCTGAAGCACTCTTTCTGTAGAAACTGCAAGCAGACATTCGGAGAGCTATGGGGCCTATAGTGGAAAAAGGAACATCTTCAAATAAAAACTACACAGAAGCATTCTGTGAAACTTCCTTCTGTTCTGTGCATTCAACTAAGAGAGTTGAAGCTTACTTTTCAATGAGCAGTTCTGAAACACTCTTTCTGTGGAAACTGCAAGCGGACATTCGGAGAGCTATGGAGCCAATAGTTGAAAAAGGATTATCTTCAAATAAAAACTACCCAGAAGCATTCTGTGAAATTACTTTCTATTCTGTGCATTCAACTGACAGAGTTGAAGCTTACCTTTGATTGAGCAGTTCTGAAACACTCTTTCTGTAGAAACTGCAAGCGGACATTCGGATCGCTATGGGCCTGTAGTGGAAAAGGAGTATCTTCAAATAAAAACTACACAGAAGCATTCTGTAAACTTTTTCTGTTCTGTCCATTCAACTAACAGAGTTGAAGCATACTTTTGATTGAGCAGTTCTGAAACACTCTTTCTGTAGAAACTGCAAGTGGACATTCGGAGCCCTAAGCGGCCTATAGTGGAAAAAGGAACATCTCCTAATAAAAACTACACAGAAGCATTCTGTGAAACTTCTTTCTGTTTGGTGCATTCAACTAACAGAGTTGAAACGTGCTTTTGATTGAGCAGTTCTGAAACACTCTTTCTGTAGAAACTGCAAGCGGACATTCGGATCGCTATGGGCCTATAGGGGAAAAAGGAATATCTCCATATAAAAACTACACAGAAGCATTCTGTGAAACTTCTTTCTGTTCTGTGCATTCACAAACATAGTTGAAGCTGACTTTTGATTGAGCAGTTCTGAACACTCTTTCTGTAGAAACTCAAGCGGACATTCAGAGAGATATGGGGCCAATGGAGGAAAAAGGTATCTTCAAATAAAAACTACACAGAAGCATTCTGTGAAACTACTTTCTGTTCTGTGCATTCAACAAACGAGTTGAAGCTTAGCATTGATTGAGCAGTTCTGAAACACTCTTTCTGCAGAAACTGCAAGCGGACTTTCAGAGAGCTATAGGGCCGATAGTGGAAAAAGGAGTGTCTTCAAATAAAAACTACACAGAAGCATTCTGTGAAATTTTTCTGTTCTGTGCATTCAACTAACAGAGTTGAAGCTTACTTTTGATTGAGCAGTTGTGAAAACTCTTTCTGTAGAAACTGCAAGTGGACATTCGGAGATCCACGGGCCTATAGTGGAAAAAGGAATATCTTCCAATAAAAACTACACAGAAGCATTCTGTGAAACTTCTTTCTGTTCTGTGCATTCAACTAACAGAGTTGAAGCTTACTTTTGATTGAGCAGTTCTGAAACACTCTTTCTGTAGAAACTGCAAGCGGACATTCGGAGCTAAGGGCCTATAGTGGAAAAAGGAATATCTTCAAATAAAAACTACACAGAAGCATTCTGTGAAACTTCTTTCTGTTCTGTGCATTCAACTAACAGAGTTGAAGCTTACTTTTGATTGAGCAGTTCTGAAACACTCTTTCTGTAGAAACTGCAAGTGGACATTCAGCTATGGGCCTATAGTGGAAAAAGGATATCTCCAAATAAAAACTACACAGAAGCATTCTGTGAAACTTCTTTCTGTTCTGTGCATTCAACTAACAGAGTTGAAGCTTACTTTTGATTGAGCAGTTCTGAAACACTCTTTCTGTAGAAACTGCAAGCGGACATTCAGAGCTATGGGCAATGAGGAAAAAGGAGTATCTTCAAATAAAAACTACACAGAAGCATTCTGTGAAACTTCTTCTGTTCTTGCATTCAACTAAAGAGTTGAAGCTTACTTTTGATTGAGCAGTTCTGAAACACTCTTTCTGTAGAAACTGCAAGTGGACATTAGGAGCTAGGGCCTATAGTGGAAAAAGGAATATCTTCCAAATAAAAACTACACAGAAGCATTCTGTGAAACTTCTTTCTGTTCTGTGCATTCAACTAACAGAGTTGAAGCTTACTTTTGATTGAGCAGTTCTGAAACACTCTTTCTGTAGAAACTGCAAGCGGACATTCGAGAGATGGGGCCTATAGGGAAAAAGGATATCTTCAATAAAAACTACACAGAAGCATTCTGTGAAACTTCTTTCTGTTCTGTGCATTCAACTAACAGAGTTGAAGCTTACTTTTGATTGAGCAGTTCTGAAACACTCTTTCTGTAGAAACTGCAAGTGACATTCGGAGAGCTAGGGGCTATAGTGGAAAAAGGAATATCTTCAAATAAAAACTACACAGAAGCATTCTGTGAAACTTCTTCTGTTCTGTGCATTCAACTAACAGAGTTGAAGCTTACTTTTGATTGAGCAGTTCTGAAACACTCTTTCTGTAGAAACTGCAAGTGGACATTCGGAGATGGGCCTATGTGGAAAAAGGAATATCTTCCAATAAAAACTACACAGAAGCATTCTGTGAAACTTCTTTTCTGTTCTGTGCATTCAACAGAGTTGAAGCTTACTTTTGATTGAGCAGTTCTGAACACTCTTTCTGTAGAAACTGCAACGGACATTCGGAGAGCTATGGGGCTATAGTGGAAAAAGGATATCTTCAAATAAAAACTACACAGAAGCATTCTGTGAAACTTCTTCTGTTCTGTGCATTAAGAGAGTTGAAGCTTACTTTGATTGAGCAGTTCTGAAAACTCTTTCTGTAGAAACTGCAAGCACATTCGGAGAGCTATGGGCCAAGTGGAAAAAGGTATCTTCAAATAAAAACTACACAGAAGCATTCTGTGAAACTTTTTCTGTTCTGTGCATTCAACTAACAGAGTTGAAGCTTACTTCCTGCAGAAACTCAGCGGACTTTCATGAAGAGCCTATAACGGGGGCCGATATCTGAAAAAGGAGTGTCTTTCAAATAAAAACTACACAGAAGCATTCTGTGAAACTTTTTCATTCTGTGCTTCAACTGACTAATTTGATTGAGCAGTTCTGAAACACTCTTTCTGTAGAAACTGCAAGCGGACATTCGGAGAGCTATGGGGCAAGTGGAAAAAGGATATCTTCAAATAAAAACTACACAGAAGCATTCTGTGAAACTACTTTCTGTTCTGTGCATTCAACTAACAGAGTTGAAGCTTACTTTTGATTGAGCAGTTCTGAAACACTCTTTCTGTAGAAACTGCAAGCGGACATTCGGAGCGCTATGGGGCCTATAGTGGAAAAAGGAGTATCTTCAATAAAAACTACACAGAAGCATTCTGTGAAACTTCTTTCTGTTCTGTGCATTCAACTAACAGAGTTGAACCTTACTTTTGATTGAGCAGTTCTGAAACACTCTTTCTGTAGAAACTGCAAGTGGACATTCGGAGAGGGCCTATAGTGGAAAAAGGAATATCTTCAATAAAAACTACACAGAAGCATTCTGTGAAACTTCTTTCTGTTCTGTGCATTCAACTAACAGAGTTGAAGCTTACTTTTGATTGAGCAGTTCTGAAACACTCTTTCTGTAGAAACTGCAAGTGGACATTCGGAGCTATGGGCCTATAGGGAAAAAGGAATATCTTCAAATAAAAACTACACAGAAGCATTCTGTGAAACTTCTTTCTGTTCTGATGACAGTTGACTTTTGATTGAGCAGTTCTGAACACTCTTTCTGTAGAAACTGCAAGCGGAAATTCAGAGAGATATGGGGCCAATGGAGGAAAAAGGAGTATCTTCAAATAAAAACTACACAGAAGCATTCTGTGAAACTTCTTTCTGTTCTGTGCATTCAACTAACAGAGTTGAAGCTTACTTTTGATTGAGCAGTTCTGAAACACTCTTTCTGAAGAAACTGCAAGCATTCGGAGAGCTATGGGCCATAGTGGAAAAAGGAATATCTTCAAATAAAAACTACACAGAAGCATTCTGTGAAACTTCTTTCTGTTCTGTGCATTCAACTAACAGAGTTGAAGCTTACTTTTGATTGAGCAGTTCTGACTACTTTTGATTGGAGGCAAAAAAAAAAAAAAAAAAAAAAAAAAAAAAAAATCTGTAAACTTCTTTTTTTCTGCCCTAGAGGAAGCAAGCGGACAACCTCCGCAGAAGGCTCATGGGCCTGGTTTAGTGGAAAAAGGAATATATTCAAAAAAAAAAAAAAAAAAAAAAAAAAAAAAAATAAACTGACACAGAACATTCTGTGAAACTCTCTTTCTGTAAGAACCTGAAGTCGAATTTCGGAGCCTAAGCGGCCTATGTGGAAAAAGGAACATCTCCTAATAAAAACTACACAGAAGCATTCTGTGAAACTTCTTTCTGTTTGGTGAATTCAACTAACAGAGTTGAAACGTGCTTTTGATTGAGCAGTTCTGAACACTCTTTCTGTAGAAACTGCAAGTGGACATTCGGATCGCTATGGGCCTATGGGGAAAAAGGAATATCTCCATATAAAAACTACACAGAAGCATTCTGTGAAACTTCTTTCTGTTCTGTGCATTCAACAAACATAGTTGAAGCTGACTTTTGATTGAGCAGTTCTGAGACACTCTTTCTGTAGAAACTCCAACGGACATTCAGAGAGATATGGGGCCAATGGAGGAAAAAGGAGTATCTTCAAATAAAAACTACACAGAAGCATTCTGTGAAACTTCTTCGTGTTCTGTGCATTCAACAAACGGAGTTGAAGCTTAGCATTGATTGAGCAGTTCTGAAACACTCTTTCTGCAGAAACTGCAAGCGGACTTTCAGAGAGCTATAGGGCCGATAGTGGAAAAAGGAGTGTCTTCAAATAAAAACTACACAGAAGCATTCTGTGAAATTTTTTTCTGTTCTGTGCATTCAACTAACAGAGTTGAAGCTTACTTTTGATTGAGCAGTTGTGAAAAACTCTTTCTGTAGAAACTGCAAGTGGACATTCGGAGATCCACGGTGCCTATAGTGGAAAAAGGAATATCTTCCAATAAAAACTACACAGAAGCATTCTGTGAAACTTCTTTCTGTTCTGTGCATTCAACTAACAGAGGTGAAGCTTACTTTTGATTGAGCAGTTCTGAAACACTCTTTCTGTAGAGAATGCAAGCGGACACTCGGAGAGCTATGGGGCCTGTAGTGGAAAAAGGAGTATATTCAAATAAAAACTACACAGAAGCATTCTGTGAAACTTCTTTCTGTTCTCTGCATTCAGCTAACAGAGTTGAAGCTTACATTTGATTGAGCAGTTCTGAAACACTCTTTCTGCAGAAACTGCCAGTGGACATTAGGAGCGCTAAGGGCCTTATAGTGGAAAAAGGATAAACTCCAAATAAAAGCTACACAGAAGCATTCTGTGCATCTTCTTTCTGTTTGGTGCATTCAACTAACAGAGTTCAAGCTTACTTTTGATTGAGCAGCTCTGAAACACTCTTTCTGTAGAAACTCCAAGCGGACATTCAGAGAGATATGGGGACAATAGAGGAAAAAGGAGTATCTTCCATTAAAAACTACAAAGAAGCATTCGGTGAAACTTCTTTCTGTTCTGTGCATTCAACTAACAGAGTTGAAGCTTACTTTTGATTGAGAAGTTCTGAAAAAATCTTTGTGTAGAAACTGCAAGTTGATATTCCGAGAGCTACGGGGACTATAGTGGAAAAAGGAATATCTTCAAATAAAAACTACACAGAAGCATTCTGTGAAACTTTCTTCCGTTCTGTGCCTTCAACTAAAAGAGCTGAAGCTTACTTTTGATTGAGCAGTTCTGAAACACTCTTTCTGTAGAAACTGCAAGTGGACATTCGGAGATCCAGGATGCCTATGGTGGAAAAAGGAATATCTTCCAATAAAAACTACACAGAAGCATTCTGTGAATCTTCTTTCTATTCTGTGCATTCCGCTAACAGAGTTGAAGCTTACTTTTGATTGAGCAGTTCTGAAGCACTCTTTCTGTAGAAACTGCAAACGGACATTCGGAGAGCTATGGGGCGTATAGTGGAAAAAGTTATATCTTCAAATAAAAACTCCACAGAAGCATTCTGTGAAACTTCCTTCTGTTCTGTGCATTGAAGTAGAGAGTTGAAGCTTACCTTTGATTGAGCAGTTCTGAAAAACTCTTTCTGTAGAAACTCCAAGCATACATTCGGAGAGATATGGGGCCAAAGGAGGAAAAAGGTTTATGTTCAAATAAAAACCACACAGAAGCATTCTGTGAAACTTGTTTCTGTTCTGTGCATTCAACTAACAGAGATGAATCTTAGCATTGATTGAGCAGTTCTGAAACACTCTTTCTGCAGAAACTGCCAGCGGACTTCCGGAGAGCTATAGGGCCAATAGTGGAAAAAGGAGTATCTTCCAATAAAAACTACACAGAAGCATTCTGTGAAACTTCTTTCTGTTCTGTGCATTCAACTAAGAGAGTTGAAGCTTACTTTTGATTGAGCAGTTGTGAAACACTCTTTCTGTAGAAACTGCAAGTGGACATTCGGAGATCCACGGTTCCTATAGTGGAAAAAGGAATATCTTCCAATAAAAACTACACAGAAGCATTCTGTGAAACTTCTTTCTGTTCTGTGCTTTCAACTAACAGAGTTAAAGCTTACTTTTGATTGAGCAGTTCTGAAGCACTCTTTCTGTAGAAACTGCAAGCAGACATTCGGAGAGCTATGGGCCTATAGTGGAAAAAGGAACATCTTCAAATAAAAACTACACAGAAGCATTCTGTGAAACTTCCTTCTGTTCTGTGCATTCAACTAAGAGAGTTGAAGCTTACTTTTCAATGAGCAGTTCTGAAACACTCTTTCTGTGGAAACTGCAAGCGGACATTCGGAGAGCTATGGAGCCAATAGTTGAAAAAGGATTATCTTCAAATAAAAACTACCCAGAAGCATTCTGTGAAATTACTTTCTATTCTGTGCATTCAACTGACAGAGTTGAAGCTTACCTTTGATTGAGCAGTTCTGAAACACTCTTTCTGTAGAAACTGCAAGCGGACATTCGGATCGCTATGGGGCCTGTAGTGGAAAAAGGAGTATCTTCAAATAAAAACTACACAGAAGCATTCTGTGAAACTTCTTTCTGTTCTGTCCATTCAACTAACAGAGTTGAAGCATACTTTTGATTGAGCAGTTCTGAAACACTCTTTCTGTAGAAACTGCAAGTGGACATTCGGAGCCCTAAGCGGCCTATAGTGGAAAAAGGAACATCTCCTAATAAAAACTACACAGAAGCATTCTGTGAAACTTCTTTCTGTTTGGTGCATTCAACTAACAGAGTTGAAACGTGCTTTTGATTGAGCAGTTCTGAAACACTCTTTCTGTAGAAACTGCAAGTGGACATTCGGATCGCTATGGGGCCTATAGGGGAAAAAGGAATATCTCCATATAAAAACTACACAGAAGCATTCTGTGAAACTTCTTTCTGTTCTGTGCATTCAACAAACATAGTTGAAGCTGACTTTTGATTGAGCAGTTCTGAGACACTCTTTCTGTAGAAACTCCAATCGGACATTCAGAGAGATATGGGGCCAATGGAGGAAAAAGGAGTATCTTCAAATAAAAACTACACAGAAGCATTCTGTGAAACTTCTTCGTGTTCTGTGCATTCAACAAACGGAGTTGAAGCTTAGCATTGATTGAGCAGTTCTGAAACACTCTTTCTGCAGAAACTGCAAGCGGACTTTCAGAGAGCTATAGGGCCGATAGTGGAAAAAGGAGTGTCTTCAAATAAAAACTACACAGAAGCATTCTGTGAAATTTTTTTCTGTTCTGTGCATTCAACTAACAGAGTTGAAGCTTACTTTTGATTGAGCAGTTGTGAAAAACTCTTTCTGTAGAAACTGCAAGTGGACATTCGGAGATCCACGGTGCCTATAGTGGAAAAAGGAATATCTTCCAATAAAAACTACACAGAAGCATTCTGTGAAACTTCTTTCTGTTCTGTGCATTCAACTAACAGAGGTGAAGCTTACTTTTGATTGAGCAGTTCTGAAACACTCTTTCTGTAGAGAATGCAAGCGGACACTCGGAGAGCTATGGGGCCTGTAGTGGAAAAAGGAGTATATTCAAATAAAAACTACACAGAAGCATTCTGTGAAACTTCTTTCTGTTCTCTGCATTCAGCTAACAGAGTTGAAGCTTACATTTGATTGAGCAGTTCTGAAACACTCTTTCTGCAGAAACTGCCAGTGGACATTAGGAGCGCTAAGGGCCTTATAGTGGAAAAAGGATAAACTCCAAATAAAAGCTACACAGAAGCATTCTGTGCATCTTCTTTCTGTTTGGTGCATTCAACTAACAGAGTTCAAGCTTACTTTTGATTGAGCAGCTCTGAAACACTCTTTCTGTAGAAACTCCAAGCGGACATTCAGAGAGATATGGGGACAATAGAGGAAAAAGGAGTATCTTCCATTAAAAACTACAAAGAAGCATTCGGTGAAACTTCTTTCTGTTCTGTGCATTCAACTAACAGAGTTGAAGCTTACTTTTGATTGAGAAGTTCTGAAAAAATCTTTGTGTAGAAACTGCAAGTTGATATTCCGAGAGCTACGGGGACTATAGTGGAAAAAGGAATATCTT
This sequence comes from Nomascus leucogenys, assembly GCF_006542625.1. Classification (NCBI taxonomy): domain Eukaryota; kingdom Metazoa; phylum Chordata; class Mammalia; order Primates; family Hylobatidae; genus Nomascus; species Nomascus leucogenys. Next base: position 30,365 of record NW_022095914.1, on the reverse strand, counting down.
CAAATAAAAACTACACAGAAGCATTCTGTGAAACTTTCTTCCGTTCTGTGCCTTCAACTAAAAGAGCTGAAGCTTACTTTTGATTGAGCAGTTCTGAAACACTCTTTCTGTAGAAACTGCAAGTGGACATTCGGAGATCCAGGATGCCTATGGTGGAAAAAGGAATATCTTCCAATAAAAACTACACAGAAGCATTCTGTGAATCTTCTTTCTATTCTGTGCATTCCGCTAACAGAGTTGAAGCTTACTTTTGATTGAGCAGTTCTGAAGCACTCTTTCTGTAGAAACTGCAAACGGACATTCGGAGAGCTATGGGGCGTATAGTGGAAAAAGTTATATCTTCAAATAAAAACTCCACAGAAGCATTCTGTGAAACTTCCTTCTGTTCTGTGCATTGAAGTAGAGAGTTGAAGCTTACCTTTGATTGAGCAGTTCTGAAAAACTCTTTCTGTAGAAACTCCAAGCATACATTCGGAGAGATATGGGGCCAAAGGAGGAAAAAGGTTTATGTTCAAATAAAAACCACACAGAAGCATTCTGTGAAACTTGTTTCTGTTCTGTGCATTCAACTAACAGAGATGAATCTTAGCATTGATTGAGCAGTTCTGAAACACTCTTTCTGCAGAAACTGCCAGCGGACTTCCGGAGAGCTATAGGGCCAATAGTGGAAAAAGGAGTATCTTCCAATAAAAACTACACAGAAGCATTCTGTGAAACTTCTTTCTGTTCTGTGCATTCAACTAAGAGAGTTGAAGCTTACTTTTGATTGAGCAGTTGTGAAACACTCTTTCTGTAGAAACTGCAAGTGGACATTCGGAGATCCACGGTTCCTATAGTGGAAAAAGGAATATCTTCCAATAAAAACTACACAGAAGCATTCTGTGAAACTTCTTTCTGTTCTGTGCTTTCAACTAACAGAGTTAAAGCTTACTTTTGATTGAGCAGTTCTGAAGCACTCTTTCTGTAGAAACTGCAAGCAGACATTCGGAGAGCTATGGGGCCTATAGTGGAAAAAGGAACATCTTCAAATAAAAACTACACAGAAGCATTCTGTGAAACTTCCTTCTGTTCTGTGCATTCAACTAAGAGGGTTGAAGCTTACTTTTCAATGAGCAGTTCTGAAACACTCTTTCTGTGGAAACTGCAAGCGGACATTCGGAGAGCTATGGAGCCAATAGTTGAAAAAGGATTATCTTCAAATAAAAACTACCCAGAAGCATTCTGTGAAATTACTTTCTATTCTGTGCATTCAACTGACAGAGTTGAAGCTTACCTTTGATTGAGCAGTTCTGAAACACTCTTTCTGTAGAAACTGCAAGCGGACATTCGGATCGCTATGGGGCCTGTAGTGGAAAAAGGAGTATCTTCAAATAAAAACTACACAGAAGCATTCTGTGAAACTTCTTTCTGTTCTGTCCATTCAACTAACAGAGTTGAAGCATACTTTTGATTGAGCAGTTCTGAAACACTCTTTCTGTAGAAACTGCAAGTGGACATTCGGAGCCCTAAGCGGCCTATAGTGGAAAAAGGAACATCTCCTAATAAAAACTACACAGAAGCATTCTGTGAAACTTCTTTCTGTTTGGTGCATTCAACTAACAGAGTTGAAACGTGCTTTTGATTGAGCAGTTCTGAAACACTCTTTCTGTAGAAACTGCAAGTGGACATTCGGATCGCTATGGGGCCTATAGGGGAAAAAGGAATATCTCCATATAAAAACTACACAGAAGCATTCTGTGAAACTTCTTTCTGTTCTGTGCATTCAACAAACATAGTTGAAGCTGACTTTTGATTGAGCAGTTCTGAGACACTCTTTCTGTAGAAACTCCAAGCGGACATTCAGAGAGATATGGGGCCAATGGAGGAAAAAGGAGTATCTTCAAATAAAAACTACACAGAAGCATTCTGTGAAACTTCTTCGTGTTCTGTGCATTCAACAAACGGAGTTGAAGCTTAGCATTGATTGAGCAGTTCTGAAACACTCTTTCTGCAGAAACTGCAAGCGGACTTTCAGAGAGCTATAGGGCCGATAGTGGAAAAAGGAGTGTCTTCAAATAAAAACTACACAGAAGCATTCTGTGAAATTTTTTTCTGTTCTGTGCATTCAACTAACAGAGTTGAAGCTTACTTTTGATTGAGCAGTTGTGAAAAACTCTTTCTGTAGAAACTGCAAGTGGACATTCGGAGATCCACGGTGCCTATAGTGGAAAAAGGAATATCTTCCAATAAAAACTACACAGAAGCATTCTGTGAAACTTCTTTCTGTTCTGTGCATTCAACTAACAGAGGTGAAGCTTACTTTTGATTGAGCAGTTCTGAAACACTCTTTCTGTAGAGAATGCAAGCGGACACTCGGAGAGCTATGGGGCCTGTAGTGGAAAAAGGAGTATATTCAAATAAAAACTACACAGAAGCATTCTGTGAAACTTCTTTCTGTTCTCTGCATTCAGCTAACAGAGTTGAAGCTTACATTTGATTGAGCAGTTCTGAAACACTCTTTCTGCAGAAACTGCCAGTGGACATTAGGAGCGCTAAGGGCCTTATAGTGGAAAAAGGATAAACTCCAAATAAAAGCTACACAGAAGCATTCTGTGCATCTTCTTTCTGTTTGGTGCATTCAACTAACAGAGTTCAAGCTTACTTTTGATTGAGCAGCTCTGAAACACTCTTTCTGTAGAAACTCCAAGCGGACATTCAGAGAGATATGGGGACAATAGAGGAAAAAGGAGTATCTTCCATTAAAAACTACAAAGAAGCATTCGGTGAAACTTCTTTCTGTTCTGTGCATTCAACTAACAGAGTTGAAGCTTACTTTTGATTGAGAAGTTCTGAAAAAATCTTTGTGTAGAAACTGCAAGTTGATATTCCGAGAGCTACGGGGACTATAGTGGAAAAAGGAATATCTTCAAATAAAAACTACACAGAAGCATTCTGTGAAACTTTCTTCCGTTCTGTGCCTTCAACTAAAAGAGCTGAAGCTTACTTTTGATTGAGCAGTTCTGAAACACTCTTTCTGTAGAAACTGCAAGTGGACATTCGGAGATCCAGGATGCCTATGGTGGAAAAAGGAATATCTTCCAATAAAAACTACACAGAAGCATTCTGTGAATCTTCTTTCTATTCTGTGCATTCCGCTAACAGAGTTGAAGCTTACTTTTGATTGAGCAGTTCTGAAGCACTCTTTCTGTAGAAACTGCAAACGGACATTCGGAGAGCTATGGGGCGTATAGTGGAAAAAGTTATATCTTCAAATAAAAACTCCACAGAAGCATTCTGTGAAACTTCCTTCTGTTCTGTGCATTGAAGTAGAGAGTTGAAGCTTACCTTTGATTGAGCAGTTCTGAAAAACTCTTTCTGTAGAAACTCCAAGCAACATTCGGAGAGATATGGGGCCAAAGGAGGAAAAAGGTTTATGTTCAAATAAAAACCACACAGAAGCATTCTGTGAAACTTGTTTCTGTTCTGTGCATTCAACTAACAGAGATGAATCTTAGCATTGATTGAGCAGTTCTGAAACACTCTTTCTGCAGAAACTGCCAGCGGACTTCCGGAGAGCTATAGGGCCAATAGTGGAAAAAGGAGTATCTTCCAATAAAAACTACACAGAAGCATTCTGTGAAACTTCTTTCTGTTCTGTGCATTCAACTAAGAGAGTTGAAGCTTACTTTTGATTGAGCAGTTGTGAAACACTCTTTCTGTAGAAACTGCAAGTGGACATTCGGAGATCCACGGTTCCTATAGTGGAAAAAGGAATATCTTCCAATAAAAACTACACAGAAGCATTCTGTGAAACTTCTTTCTGTTCTGTGCTTTCAACTAACAGAGTTAAAGCTTACTTTTGATTGAGCAGTTCTGAAGCACTCTTTCTGTAGAAACTGCAAGCAGACATTCGGAGAGCTATGGGGCCTATAGTGGAAAAAGGAACATCTTCAAATAAAAACTACACAGAAGCATTCTGTGAAACTTCCTTCTGTTCTGTGCATTCAACTAAGAGGGTTGAAGCTTACTTTTCAATGAGCAGTTCTGAAACACTCTTTCTGTGGAAACTGCAAGCGGACATTCGGAGAGCTATGGAGCCAATAGTTGAAAAAGGATTATCTTCAAATAAAAACTACCCAGAAGCATTCTGTGAAATTACTTTCTATTCTGTGCATTCAACTGACAGAGTTGAAGCTTACCTTTGATTGAGCAGTTCTGAAACACTCTTTCTGTAGAAACTGCAAGCGGACATTCGGATCGCTATGGGGCCTGTAGTGGAAAAAGGAGTATCTTCAAATAAAAACTACACAGAAGCATTCTGTGAAACTTCTTTCTGTTCTGTCCATTCAACTAACAGAGTTGAAGCATACTTTTGATTGAGCAGTTCTGAAACACTCTTTCTGTAGAAACTGCAAGTGGACATTCGGAGCCCTAAGCGGCCTATAGTGGAAAAAGGAACATCTCCTAATAAAAACTACACAGAAGCATTCTGTGAAACTTCTTTCTGTTTGGTGCATTCAACTAACAGAGTTGAAACGTGCTTTTGATTGAGCAGTTCTGAAACACTCTTTCTGTAGAAACTGCAAGTGGACATTCGGATCGCTATGGGGCCTATAGGGGAAAAAGGAATATCTCCATATAAAAACTACACAGAAGCATTCTGTGAAACTTCTTTCTGTTCTGTGCATTCAACAAACATAGTTGAAGCTGACTTTTGATTGAGCAGTTCTGAGACACTCTTTCTGTAGAAACTCCAATCGGACATTCAGAGAGATATGGGGCCAATGGAGGAAAAAGGAGTATCTTCAAATAAAAACTACACAGAAGCATTCTGTGAAACTTCTTCGTGTTCTGTGCATTCAACAAACGGAGTTGAAGCTTAGCATTGATTGAGCAGTTCTGAAACACTCTTTCTGCAGAAACTGCAAGCGGACTTTCAGAGAGCTATAGGGCCGATAGTGGAAAAAGGAGTGTCTTCAAATAAAAACTACACAGAAGCATTCTGTGAAATTTTTTTCTGTTCTGTGCATTCAACTAACAGAGTTGAAGCTTACTTTTGATTGAGCAGTTGTGAAAAACTCTTTCTGTAGAAACTGCAAGTGGACATTCGGAGATCCACGGTGCCTATAGTGGAAAAAGGAATATCTTCCAATAAAAACTACACAGAAGCATTCTGTGAAACTTCTTTCTGTTCTGTGCATTCAACTAACAGAGGTGAAGCTTACTTTTGATTGAGCAGTTCTGAAACACTCTTTCTGTAGAGAATGCAAGCGGACACTCGGAGAGCTATGGGGCCTGTAGTGGAAAAAGGAGTATATTCAAATAAAAACTACACAGAAGCATTCTGTGAAACTTCTTTCTGTTCTCTGCATTCAGCTAACAGAGTTGAAGCTTACATTTGATTGAGCAGTTCTGAAACACTCTTTCTGCAGAAACTGCCAGTGGACATTAGGAGCGCTAAGGGCCTTATAGTGGAAAAAGGATAAACTCCAAATAAAAGCTACACAGAAGCATTCTGTGCATCTTCTTTCTGTTTGGTGCATTCAACTAACAGAGTTCAAGCTTACTTTTGATTGAGCAGCTCTGAAACACTCTTTCTGTAGAAACTCCAAGCGGACATTCAGAGAGATATGGGGACAATAGAGGAAAAAGGAGTATCTTCCATTAAAAACTACAAAGAAGCATTCGGTGAAACTTCTTTCTGTTCTGTGCATTCAACTAACAGAGTTGAAGCTTACTTTTGATTGAGAAGTTCTGAAAAAATCTTTGTGTAGAAACTGCAAGTTGATATTCCGAGAGCTACGGGGACTATAGTGGAAAAAGGAATATCTTCAAATAAAAACTACACAGAAGCATTCTGTGAAACTTTCTTCCGTTCTGTGCCTTCAACTAAAAGAGCTGAAGCTTACTTTTGATTGAGCAGTTCTGAAACACTCTTTCTGTAGAAACTGCAAGTGGACATTCGGAGATCCAGGATGCCTATGGTGGAAAAAGGAATATCTTCCAATAAAAACTACACAGAAGCATTCTGTGAATCTTCTTTCTATTCTGTGCATTCCGCTAACAGAGTTGAAGCTTACTTTTGATTGAGCAGTTCTGAAGCACTCTTTCTGTAGAAACTGCAAACGGACATTCGGAGAGCTATGGGGCGTATAGTGGAAAAAGTTATATCTTCAAATAAAAACTCCACAGAAGCATTCTGTGAAACTTCCTTCTGTTCTGTGCATTGAAGTAGAGAGTTGAAGCTTACCTTTGATTGAGCAGTTCTGAAAAACTCTTTCTGTAGAAACTCCAAGCATACATTCGGAGAGATATGGGGCCAAAGGAGGAAAAAGGTTTATGTTCAAATAAAAACCACACAGAAGCATTCTGTGAAACTTGTTTCTGTTCTGTGCATTCAACTAACAGAGATGAATCTTAGCATTGATTGAGCAGTTCTGAAACACTCTTTCTGCAGAAACTGCCAGCGGACTTCCGGAGAGCTATAGGGCCAATAGTGGAAAAAGGAGTATCTTCCAATAAAAACTACACAGAAGCATTCTGTGAAACTTCTTTCTGTTCTGTGCATTCAACTAACAGAGTTGAAGCTTACTTTTGATTGAGAAGTTCTGAAAAAATCTTTGTGTAGAAACTGCAAGTTGATATTCCGAGAGCTACGGGGACTATAGTGGAAAAAGGAATATCTTCAAATAAAAACTACACAGAAGCATTCTGTGAAACTTCCTTCTGTTCTGTGCATTCAACTAAGAGAGTTGAAGCTTACTTTTCAATGAGCAGTTCTGAAACACTCTTTCTGTGGAAACTGCAAGCGGACATTCGGAGAGCTATGGAGCCAATAGTTGAAAAAGGATTATCTTCAAATAAAAACTACCCAGAAGCATTCTGTGAAATTACTTTCTATTCTGTGCATTCAACTGACAGAGTTGAAGCTTACCTTTGATTGAGCAGTTCTGAAACACTCTTTCTGTAGAAACTGCAAGCGGACATTCGGATCGCTATGGGGCCTGTAGTGGAAAAAGGAGTATCTTCAAATAAAAACTACACAGAAGCATTCTGTGAAACTTCTTTCTGTTCTGTCCATTCAACTAACAGAGTTGAAGCATACTTTTGATTGAGCAGTTCTGAAACACTCTTTCTGTAGAAACTGCAAGTGGACATTCGGAGCCCTAAGCGGCCTATAGTGGAAAAAGGAACATCTCCTAATAAAAACTACACAGAAGCATTCTGTGAAACTTCTTTCTGTTTGGTGCATTCAACTAACAGAGTTGAAACGTGCTTTTGATTGAGCAGTTCTGAAACACTCTTTCTGTAGAAACTGCAAGTGGACATTCGGATCGCTATGGGGCCTATAGGGGAAAAAGGAATATCTCCATATAAAAACTACACAGAAGCATTCTGTGAAACTTCTTTCTGTTCTGTGCATTCAACAAACATAGTTGAAGCTGACTTTTGATTGAGCAGTTCTGAGACACTCTTTCTGTAGAAACTCCAAGCGGACATTCAGAGAGATATGGGGCCAATGGAGGAAAAAGGAGTATCTTCAAATAAAAACTACACAGAAGCATTCTGTGAAACTTCTTCGTGTTCTGTGCATTCAACAAACGGAGTTGAAGCTTAGCATTGATTGAGCAGTTCTGAAACACTCTTTCTGCAGAAACTGCAAGCGGACTTTCAGAGAGCTATAGGGCCGATAGTGGAAAAAGGAGTGTCTTCAAATAAACACTACACAGAAGCATTCTGTGAAATTTTTTCTGTTCTGTGCATTCAACTAACAGAGTTCAAGCTTACTTTTGATTGAGCAGTTGTGAAAACTCTTTCTGTAGAAACTGCAAGTGGACATTCGGAGATCCACGGTGCCTATAGTGGAAAAAGGAATATCTTCCAATAAAACTACACAGAAGCATTCTGTGAAACTTCTTTCTGTTCTGTGCATTCAACTAACAGAGTTAAGCTTACTTTTGATTGAGCAGTTCTGAAACACTCTTTCTGTAGAAACTGCAAGGGACATTCGAGCTAGGGCCTATAGTGGAAAAGGAAATCCAATAAAACTAACAGAAGCATTCTTGACTTCTTTCTGTTTGTGCATTCAACTAAGAGTTAAGTTACTTTTATTGACATCTGAAACACTCTTTCTTGAAATGCAAGCGGACATTCGAGAGTTGGGCGGAAAAAGATACTTCAAATAAAAACTACCAGAAGCATTCTGTGAAATTCTTCTTTCTGTGCATTAATAGAGTTGAGTTATTTTTTGAGCATGTTCTGAAACTGAGAACTGCAAGCTAATCGGAGAGTTCCAAGAGGAAAAAGGTTATGTTCAAATAAAAACTACACAGAAGCATTCTGTGAAACTTTTCTTTCTGTGCATTCAACTACAGAGTGAATCTTACTTTGATTGAGCAGTTTCTGAAACACTCTTTCTGTAGAAACTGCCAAGCGATGAGCTAAGGCTAGTGGAAAAAGGAGATCTTCAAATAAAAACTACACAGAAGCATTCTGTGAAACTTCTTCTGTTCTGTGTCCATCAACTAAAGAGTTGGAAGCTATACTTTTGCATTGAGCAAGTTCTGAAACAACTCTTTCTGTAGGAAACTCAAGTGGCATTTCTAGTGGAGATACCACGTCTACCCTTAACTGAAGAGTTAAGGCATGACATTTTGAAAAAACACCTTTCTGTAGAAACTGCAAGTGACATTCGGAGCCCTATAGGGGCCTATAGTGGGAAAAAGGAACATCTCCTAATAAAAACTACCACAGAAGCATTCTGTGAAACTTCTTTCTGTTTGGTGCATTCAACTAACAGAGTTGAACGTGCTTTTGATTGAGCAGTTCTGAAACACTCTTTCTGTAGAAACTGCAAGGGACATTCGGAGCTATGGGCCTATAGGGGAAAAAGGAATATCTCCATATAAAAACTACACAGAAGCATTCTGTGAAACTTCTTTCTGTTCTGTGCATTCAACAAACATAGTTGAAGCTGACTTTTGATTGAGCAGTTCTGAGACACTCTTCTGTAGAAACTCCAAGCGGACATTCAGAGAGATATGGGGCCAATGGAGGAAAAAGGAGTATCTTCAAATAAAAACTACACAGAAGCATTCTGTGAAACTTCTTCGTGTTCTGTGCATTCAACAAACGGAGTTGAAGCTTAGCATTGATTGAGCAGTTCTGAAACACTCTTTCTGCAGAAACTGCAAGCGGACTTTCAGAGAGCTATAGGGCCGATAGTGGAAAAAGGAGTGTCTTCAAATAAAAACTACACAGAAGCATTCTGTGAAATTTTTTTCTGTTCTGTGCATTCAACTAACAGAGTTGAAGCTTACTTTGATTGAGCAGTTGTGAAAAACTCTTTCTGTAGAAACTGCAAGTGGACATTCGAAAAAAAAAAAAAAAAAAAAAAAAAAAAAAAATGAGATCCACGGGTGCCTATAGTGGAAAAAGGATATTTCAATAAAAACTACACAGAAGCATTCTGTGAAACTTCTTTCTGTTCTCTGCATTCACTAACAGAGTTGAAGCTTACTTTTGATTGAGCAGTTCTGAAACACTCTTTCTGCAGAAACTGCCAGTGGACATTAGGAGCGCTAAGGGCCTTATAGTGGAAAAAGGATAAACTCCAAATAAAAGCTACACAGAAGCATTCTGTGCATCTTCTTTCTGTTTGGTGCATTCAACTAACAGAGTTCAAGCTTACTTTTGATTGAGCAGCTCTGAAACACTCTTTCTGTAGAAACTCCAAGCGGACATTCAGAGAGATATGGGGACAATAGAGGAAAAAGGAGTATCTTCCATTAAAAACTACAAAGAAGCATTCGGTGAAACTTCTTTCTGTTCTGTGCATTCAACTAACAGAGTTGAAGCTTACTTTTGATTGAGAAGTTCTGAAAACATCTTTGTGTAGAAACTGCAAGTTGATATTCCGAGAGCTACGGGGACTATAGTGGAAAAAGGAATATCTTCAAATAAAAACTACACAGAAGCATTCTGTGAAACTTTCTTCCGTTCTGTGCCTTCAACTAAAAGAGCTGAAGCTTACTTTTGATTGAGCAGTTCTGAAACACTCTTTCTGTAGAAACTGCAAGTGGACATTCGGAGATCCAGGATGCCTATGGTGGAAAAAGGAATATCTTCCAATAAAAACTACACAGAAGCATTCTGTGAATCTTCTTTCTTTTCTGTGCATTCAGCTAACAGAGTTGAAGCTTACTTTTGATTGAGCAGTTCTGAAGCACTCTTTCTGTAGAAACTGCAAACGGACATTCGGAGAGCTATGGGGCGTATAGTGGAAAAAGTTATATCTTCAAATAAAAACTCCACAGAAGCATTCTGTGAAACTTCCTTCTGTTCTGTGCATTGAAGTAGAGAGTTGAAGCTTACCTTTGATTGAGCAGTTCTGAAAAACTCTTTCTGTAGAAACTCCAAGCAGACATTCGGAGAGATATGGGGCCAAAGGAGGAAAAAGGTTATGTTCAAATAAAAACCACACAGAAGCATTCTGTGAAACTTGTTTCTGTTCTGTGCATTCAACTAACAGAGATGAATCTTAGCATTGATTGAGCAGTTCTGAAACACTCTTTCTGCAGAAACTGCCAGCGGACTTCCGGAGAGCTATAGGGCCAATAGTGGAAAAAGGAGTATCTTCCAATAAAAACTACACAGAAGCATTCTGTGAAACTTCTTTCTGTTCTGTGCATTCAACTAAGAGAGTTGAAGCTTACTTTTGATTGAGCAGTTGTGAAACACTCTTTCTGTAGAAACTGCAAGTGGACATTCGGAGATCCACGGTTCCTATAGTGGAAAAAGGAATATCTTCCAATAAAAACTACACAGAAGCATTCTGTGAAACTTCTTTCTGTTCTGTGCTTTCAACTAACAGAGTTAAGCTTACTTTGATTGAGCAGTTCTGAAGCACTCTTTCTGTAGAAACTGCAAGCAGACATTCGGAGAGCTATGGGCCTATAGTGGAAAAAGGAACATCTTCAAATAAAAACTACACAGAAGCATTCTGTGAAACTTCCTTCTGTTCTGTGCATTCAACTAAGAGGGTTGAAGCTTACTTTTCAATGAGCAGTTCTGAAACACTCTTTCTGTGGAAACTGCAAGCGGACATTCGGAGAGCTATGGAGCCAATAGTTGAAAAAGGATTATCTTCAAATAAAAACTACCCAGAAGCATTCTGTGAAATTACTTTCTATTCTGTGCATTCAACTGACAGAGTTGAAGCTTACCTTTGATTGAGCAGTTCTGAAACACTCTTTCTGTAGAAACTGCAAGCGGACATTCGGATCGCTATGGGGCCTGTAGTGGAAAAAGGAGTATCTTCAAATAAAAACTACACAGAAGCATTCTGTGAAACTTCTTTCTGTTCTGTCCATTCAACTAACAGAGTTGAAGCATACTTTTGATTGAGCAGTTCTGAAACACTCTTTCTGTAGAAACTGCAAGTGGACATTCGGAGCCCTAAGCGGCCTATAGTGGAAAAAGGAACATCTCCTAATAAAAACTACACAGAAGCATTCTGTGAAACTTCTTTCTGTTTGGTGCATTCAACTAACAGAGTTGAAACGTGCTTTTGATTGAGCAGTTCTGAAACACTCTTTCTGTAGAAACTGCAAGTGGACATTCGGATCGCTATGGGGCCTATAGGGGAAAAAGGAATATCTCCATATAAAAACTACACAGAAGCATTCTGTGAAACTTCTTTCTGTTCTGTGCATTCAACAAACATAGTTGAAGCTGACTTTTGATTGAGCAGTTCTGAGACACTCTTTCTGTAGAAACTCCAAGCGGACATTCAGAGAGATATGGGGCCAATGGAGGAAAAAGGAGTATCTTCAAATAAAAACTACACAGAAGCATTCTGTGAAACTTCTTCGTGTTCTGTGCATTCAACAAACGGAGTTGAAGCTTAGCATTGATTGAGCAGTTCTGAAACACTCTTTCTGCAGAAACTGCAAGCGGACTTTCAGAGAGCTATAGGGCCGATAGTGGAAAAAGGAGTGTCTTCAAATAAAAACTACACAGAAGCATTCTGTGAAATTTTTTTCTGTTCTGTGCATTCAACTAACAGAGTTGAAGCTTACTTTTGATTGAGCAGTTGTGAAAAACTCTTTCTGTAGAAACTGCAAGTGGACATTCGGAGATCCACGGTGCCTATAGTGGAAAAAGGAATATCTTCCAATAAAAACTACACAGAAGCATTCTGTGAAACTTCTTTCTGTTCTGTGCATTCAACTAACAGAGGTGAAGCTTACTTTTGATTGAGCAGTTCTGAAACACTCTTTCTGTAGAGAATGCAAGCGGACACTCGGAGAGCTATGGGGCCTGTAGTGGAAAAAGGAGTATATTCAAATAAAAACTACACAGAAGCATTCTGTGAAACTTCTTTCTGTTCTCTGCATTCAGCTAACAGAGTTGAAGCTTACATTTGATTGAGCAGTTCTGAAACACTCTTTCTGCAGAAACTGCCAGTGGACATTAGGAGCGCTAAGGGCCTTATAGTGGAAAAAGGATAAACTCCAAATAAAAGCTACACAGAAGCATTCTGTGCATCTTCTTTCTGTTTGGTGCATTCAACTAACAGAGTTCAAGCTTACTTTTGATTGAGCAGCTCTGAAACACTCTTTCTGTAGAAACTCCAAGCGGACATTCAGAGAGATATGGGGACAATAGAGGAAAAAGGAGTATCTTCCATTAAAAACTACAAAGAAGCATTCGGTGAAACTTCTTTCTGTTCTGTGCATTCAACTAACAGAGTTGAAGCTTACTTTTGATTGAGAAGTTCTGAAAAAATCTTTGTGTAGAAACTGCAAGTTGATATTCCGAGAGCTACGGGGACTATAGTGGAAAAAGGAATATCTTCAAATAAAAACTACACAGAAGCATTCTGTGAAACTTTCTTCCGTTCTGTGCCTTCAACTAAAAGAGCTGAAGCTTACTTTTGATTGAGCAGTTCTGAAACACTCTTTCTGTAGAAACTGCAAGTGGACATTCGGAGATCCAGGATGCCTATGGTGGAAAAAGGAATATCTTCCAATAAAAACTACACAGAAGCATTCTGTGAATCTTCTTTCTATTCTGTGCATTCCGCTAACAGAGTTGAAGCTTACTTTTGATTGAGCAGTTCTGAAGCACTCTTTCTGTAGAAACTGCAAACGGACATTCGGAGAGCTATGGGGCGTATAGTGGAAAAAGTTATATCTTCAAATAAAAACTCCACAGAAGCATTCTGTGAAACTTCCTTCTGTTCTGTGCATTGAAGTAGAGAGTTGAAGCTTACCTTTGATTGAGCAGTTCTGAAAAACTCTTTCTGTAGAAACTCCAAGCATACATTCGGAGAGATATGGGGCCAAAGGAGGAAAAAGGTTTATGTTCAAATAAAAACCACACAGAAGCATTCTGTGAAACTTGTTTCTGTTCTGTGCATTCAACTAACAGAGATGAATCTTAGCATTGATTGAGCAGTTCTGAAACACTCTTTCTGCAGAAACTGCCAGCGGACTTCCGGAGAGCTATAGGGCCAATAGTGGAAAAAGGAGTATCTTCCAATAAAAACTACACAGAAGCATTCTGTGAAACTTCTTTCTGTTCTGTGCATTCAACTAAGAGAGTTGAAGCTTACTTTTGATTGAGCAGTTGTGAAACACTCTTTCTGTAGAAACTGCAAGTGGACATTCGGAGATCCACGGTTCCTATAGTGGAAAAAGGAATATCTTCCAATAAAAACTACACAGAAGCATTCTGTGAAACTTCTTTCTGTTCTGTGCTTTCAACTAACAGAGTTAAGCTTACTTTTGATTGAGCAGTTCTGAAGCACTCTTTCTGTAGAAACTGCAAGCAGACATTCGGAGAGCTATGGGCCTATAGTGGAAAAAGGAACATCTTCAAATAAAAACTACACAGAAGCATTCTGTGAAACTTCCTTCTGTTCTGTGCATTCAACTAAGAGAGTTGAAGCTTACTTTTCAATGAGCAGTTCTGAAACACTCTTTCTGTGGAAACTGCAAGCGGACATTCGGAGAGCTATGGAGCCAATAGTTGAAAAAGGATTATCTTCAAATAAAAACTACCCAGAAGCATTCTGTGAAATTACTTTCTATTCTGTGCATTCAACTGACAGAGTTGAAGCTTACCTTTGATTGAGCAGTTCTGAAACACTCTTTCTGCAGAAACTGCAAGCGGACATTCGGATCGCTATGGGCCTGTAGTGGAAAAAGGAGTATCTTCAAATAAAAACTACACAGAAGCATTCTGTGAAACTTCTTTCTGTTCTGTCCATTCAACTAACAGAGTTGAAGCTTACTTTTGATTGAGCAGTTCTGAAACACTCTTTCTGTAGAAACTGCAAGTGGACATTCGGAGCCCTAAGGGGCCTATAGTGGAAAAAGGAACATCTCCTAATAAAAACTACACAGAAGCATTCTGTGAAACTTCTTTCTGTTTGGTGCATTCAACTAACAGAGTTGAAACGTGCTTTTGATTGAGCAGTTCTGAAACACTCTTTCTGTAGAAACTGCAAGTGGACATTCGGATCGCTATGGGGCCTATAGGGGAAAAAGGAATATCTCCATATAAAAACTACACAGAAGCATTCTGTGAAACTTCTTTCTGTTCTGTGCATTCAACAAACATAGTTGAAGCTGACTTTTGATTGAGCAGTTCTGAGACACTCTTTCTGTAGAAACTCCAAGCGGACATTCAGAGAGATATGGGGCCAATGGAGGAAAAAGGAGTATCTTCAAATAAAAACTACACAGAAGCATTCTGTGAAACTTCTTCGTGTTCTGTGCATTCAACAAACGGAGTTGAAGCTTAGCATTGATTGAGCAGTTCTGAAACACTCTTTCTGCAGAAACTGCAAGCGGACATTCAGAGAGCTATAGGGCCGATAGTGGAAAAAGGAGTGTCTTCAAATAAAAACTACACAGAAGCATTCTGTGAAATTTTTTTCTGTTCTGTGCATTCAACTAACAGAGTTGAAGCTTACTTTTGATTGAGCAGTTGTGAAAAACTCTTTCTGTAGAAACTGCAAGTGGACATTCGGAGATCCACGGTGCCTATAGTGGAAAAAGGAATATCTTCCAATAAAAACTACACAGAAGCATTCTGTGAAACTTCTTTCTGTTCTGTGCATTCAACTAACAGAGGTGAAGCTTACTTTTGATTGAGCAGTTCTGAAACACTCTTTCTGTAGAGAATGCAAGCGGACACTCGGAGAGCTATGGGGCCTGTAGTGGAAAAAGGAGTATATTCAAATAAAAACTACACAGAAGCATTCTGTGAAACTTCTTTCTGTTCTCTGCATTCAGCTAACAGAGTTGAAGCTTACATTTGATTGAGCAGTTCTGAAACACTCTTTCTGCAGAAACTGCCAGTGGACATTAGGAGCGCTAAGGGCCTTATAGTGGAAAAAGGATAAACTCCAAATAAAAGCTACACAGAAGCATTCTGTGCATCTTCTTTCTGTTTGGTGCATTCAACTAACAGAGTTCAAGCTTACTTTTGATTGAGCAGCTCTGAAACACTCTTTCTGTAGAAACTCCAAGCGGACATTCAGAGAGATATGGGGACAATAGAGGAAAAAGGAGTATCTTCCATTAAAAACTACAAAGAAGCATTCGGTGAAACTTCTTTCTGTTCTGTGCATTCAACTAACAGAGTTGAAGCTTACTTTTGATTGAGAAGTTCTGAAAAAATCTTTGTGTAGAAACTGCAAGTTGATATTCCGAGAGCTACGGGGACTATAGTGGAAAAAGGAATATCTTCAAATAAAAACTACACAGAAGCATTCTGTGAAACTTTCTTCCGTTCTGTGCCTTCAACTAAAAGAGTTGAAGCTTACTTTTGATTGAGCAGTTCTGAAACACTCTTTCTGTAGAAACTGCAAGTGGACATTCGGAGATCCAGGATGCCTATGGTGGAAAAAGGAATATCTTCCAATAAAAACTACACAGAAGCATTCTGTGAATCTTCTTTCTATTCTGTGCATTCCGCTAACAGAGTTGAAGCTTACTTTTGATTGAGCAGTTCTGAAGCACTCTTTCTGTAGAAACTGCAAACGGACATTCGGAGAGCTATGGGGCGTATAGTGGAAAAAGTTATATCTTCAAATAAAAACTCCACAGAAGCATTCTGTGAAACTTCTTTCTGTTCTGTGCATTGAAGTAGAGAGTTGAAGCTTACCTTTGATTGAGCAGTTCTGAAAAACTCTTTCTGTAGAAACTCCAAGCATACATTCGGAGAGATATGGGGCCAAAGGAGGAAAAAGGATTATGTTCAAATAAAAACCACACAGAAGCATTCTGTGAAACTTGTTTCTGTTCTGTGCATTCAACTAACAGAGATGAATCTTAGCATTGATTGAGCAGTTCTGAAACACTCTTTCTGCAGAAACTGCCAGCGGACTTCCGGAGAGCTATAGGGCCAATAGTGGAAAAAGGAGTATCTTCCAATAAAAACTACACAGAAGCATTCTGTGAAACTTCTTTCTGTTCTGTGCATTCAACTAAGAGAGTTGAAGCTTACTTTTGATTGAGCAGTTGTGAAACACTCTTTCTGTAGAAACTGCAAGTGGACATTCGGAGATCCACGGTTCCTATAGTGGAAAAAGGAATATCTTCAAATAAAAACTACACAGAAGCATTCTGTGAAACTTCTTTCTGTTCTGTGCTTTCAACTAACAGAGTTAAAGCTTACTTTTGATTGAGCAGTTCTGAAGCACTCTTTCTGTAGAAACTGCAAGCAGACATTCGGAGAGCTATTGGGCCTATAGTGGAAAAAGGAACATCTTCAAATAAAAACTACACAGAAGCATTCTGTGAAACTTCCTTCTGTTCTGTGCATTCAACTAAGAGAGTTGAAGCTTACTTTTCAATGAGCAGTTCTGAAACACTCTTTCTGTGGAGTGGAAACTGCAAGCGGACATTCGGAGAGCTATGGAGCCAATAGTTGAAAAAGGATTATCTTCAAATAAAAACTACCCAGAAGCATTCTGTGAAATTACTTTCTATTCTGTGCATTCAACTGACAGAGTTGAAGCTTACCTTTGATTGAGCAGTTCTGAAACACTCTTTCTGTAGAAACTGCAAGCGGACATTCGGATCGCTATGGGGCCTGTAGTGGAAAAAGGAGTATCTTCAAATAAAAACTACACAGAAGCATTCTGTGAAACTTCTTTCTGTTCTGTCCATTCAACTAACAGAGTTGAAGCATACTTTTGATTGAGCAGTTCTGAAACACTCTTTCTGTAGAAACTGCAAGTGGACATTCGGAGATCTAAGGCCTATAGTGGAAAAAGGAACATCTCCTAATAAAAACTACACAGAAGCATTCTGTGAAACTTCTTTCTGTTTGGTGCATTCAACTAACAGAGTTGAAACGTGCTTTTGATTGAGCAGTTCTGAAACACTCTTTCTGTAGAAACTGCAAGTGGACATTCGGATCGCTATGGGGCCTATAGGGGAAAAAGGAATATCTCCATATAAAAACTACACAGAAGCATTCTGTGAAACTTCTTTCTGTTCTGTGCATTCAACAAACATAGTTGAAGCTTACTTTTGATTGAGCAGTTCTGAGACACTCTTTCTGTAGAAACTCCAAGCGGACATTCAGAGAGATATGGGGCCAATGGAGGAAAAAGGAGTATCTTCAAATAAAAACTACACAGAAGCATTCTGTGAAACTTCTTCGTGTTCTGTGCATTCAACAAACGGAGTTGAAGCTTAGCATTGATTGAGCAGTTCTGAAACACTCTTTCTGCAGAAACTGCAAGCGGACTTTCAGAGAGCTATAGGGCCGATAGTGGAAAAAGGAGTGTCTTCAAATAAAAACTACACAGAAGCATTCTGTGAAATTTTTTTCTGTTCTGTGCATTCAACTAACAGAGTTGAAGCTTACTTTTGATTGAGCAGTTGTGAAAAACTCTTTCTGTAGAAACTGCAAGTGGACATTCGGAGATCCACGGTGCCTATAGTGGAAAAAGGAATATCTTCCAATAAAAACTACACAGAAGCATTCTGTGAAACTTCTTTCTGTTCTGTGCATTCAACTAACAGAGGTGAAGCTTACTTTTGATTGAGCAGTTCTGAAACACTCTTTCTGTAGAGAATGCAAGCGGACACTCGGAGAGCTATGGGGCCTGTAGTGGAAAAAGGAGTATATTCAAATAAAAACTACACAGAAGCATTCTGTGAAACTTCTTTCTGTTCTCTGCATTCAGCTAACAGAGTTGAAGCTTACATTTGATTGAGCAGTTCTGAAACACTCTTTCTGCAGAAACTGCCAGTGGACATTAGGAGCGCTAAGGGCCTTATAGTGGAAAAAGGATAAACTCCAAATAAAAGCTACACAGAAGCATTCTGTGCATCTTCTTTCTGTTTGGTGCATTCAACTAACAGAGTTCAAGCTTACTTTTGATTGAGCAGCTCTGAAACACTCTTTCTGTAGAAACTCCAAGCGGACATTCAGAGAGATATGGGGACAATAGAGGAAAAAGGAGTATCTTCCATTAAAAACTACAAAGAAGCATTCGGTGAAACTTCTTTCTGTTCTGTGCATTCAACTAACAGAGTTGAAGCTTACTTTTGATTGAGAAGTTCTGAAAAAATCTTTGTGTAGAAACTGCAAGTTGATATTCCGAGAGCTACGGGGACTATAGTGGAAAAAGGAATATCTTCAAATAAAAACTACACAGAAGCATTCTGTGAAACTTTCTTCCGTTCTGTGCCTTCAACTAAAAGAGCTGAAGCTTACTTTTGATTGAGCAGTTCTGAAACACTCTTTCTGTAGAAACTGCAAGTGGACATTCGGAGATCCAGGATGCCTATGGTGGAAAAAGGAATATCTTCCAATAAAAACTACACAGAAGCATTCTGTGAATCTTCTTTCTATTCTGTGCATTCCGCTAACAGAGTTGAAGCTTACTTTTGATTGAGCAGTTCTGAAGCACTCTTTCTGTAGAAACTGCAAACGGACATTCGGAGAGCTATGGGGCGTATAGTGGAAAAAGTTATATCTTCAAATAAAAACTCCACAGAAGCATTCTGTGAAACTTCCTTCTGTTCTGTGCATTGAAGTAGAGAGTTGAAGCTTACCTTTGATTGAGCAGTTCTGAAAAACTCTTTCTGTAGAAACTCCAAGCAGACATTCGGAGAGATATGGGGCCAAAGGAGGAAAAAGGTTTATGTTCAAATAAAAACCACACAGAAGCATTCTGTGAAACTTGTTTCTGTTCTGTGCATTCAACTAACAGAGATGAATCTTAGCATTGATTGAGCAGTTCTGAAACACTCTTTCTGCAGAAACTGCCAGCGGACTTCCGGAGAGCTATAGGGCCAATAGTGGAAAAAGGAGTATCTTCCAATAAAACTACACAGAAGCATTCTGTGAAACTTCTTTCTGTTCTGTGCATTCAACTAAGAGAGTTGAAGCTTACTTTTGATTGAGCAGTTGTGAAACACTCTTTCTGTAGAAACTGCAAGTGGACATTCGGAGATCCACGGTTCCTATAGTGGAAAAAGGAATATCTTCCAATAAAAACTACACAGAAGCATTCTGTGAAACTTCTTTCTGTTCTGTGCTTTCAACTAACAGAGTTAAAGCTTACTTTTGATTGAGCAGTTCTGAAGCACTCTTTCTGTAGAAACTGCAAGCAGACATTCGGAGAGCTATGGGGCCTATAGTGGAAAAAGGAACATCTTCAAATAAAAACTACACAGAAGCATTCTGTGAAACTTCTTTCTGTTCTGTGCATTCAACTAAGAGAGTTGAAGCTTACTTTTCAATGAGCAGTTTGAAACACTCTTTCTGTAGAAACTGCAAGCGGACATTCGGAGAGCTAGGCCATAGTTGGAAAAGGATATCTCCAATAAACTACCAGAAGCATTCTGTGAAATTCTTTCTGTTCTGTGCTTTCAACTGAAGAGTTGAAGCTTACTTTGATTGAGCAGTTCTGAAACACTCTTTCTGTAGAAACTGCAAGCGGACATTCGGAGCTATGGGCCTGTAGTGGAAAAAGGAGTATCTTCAAATAAAAACTACACAGAAGCATTCTGTGAAACTTCTTTCTGTTCTGTCTTCAACTAACAGAGTTGAAGCTACTTTTGATTGAGCAGTTCTGAAACACTCTTTCTGTAGAAACTGCAAGTGGACATTCGGAGCTATTGGGCCTATAGTGGAAAAAGGAACATCTCCTAATAAAAACTACACAGAAGCATTCTGTGAAACTTCTTTCTGTTCTGTGCATTCAACTAACAGAGTTGAAGCGTGCTTTTGATTGAGCAGTTCTGAAACACTCTTTCTGTAGAAACTGCAAGTGGACATTCGGAGCTCTATGGGGCCTATAGGGGAAAAAGGAATATCTTCCAATAAAAACTACACAGAAGCATTCTGTGAAACTTCTTTCTGTTCTGTGCATTCAACAAACAGTTGAAGCTGACTTTTGATTGAGCAGTTCTGAACACTCTTTCTGTAGAAACTGCAAGCGGACATTCAGAGAGATATGGGGCCAATGGAGGAAAAGGAGTATCTCAAATAAAAACTACACAGAAGCATTCTGTGAAACTTCTTCTGTTCTGTGCATTCAACAAAGAGTTGAAGCTTATTGATTGAGCAGTTCTGAAACACTCTTTCTGCAGAAACTGCAAGCGGACTTCAGAGCTATAGGGCCGATAGTGGAAAAAGGAGTGTCTTCAATAAAAACTACACAGAAGCATTCTGTGAAATTTTTCTGTTCTGTGCATTCAACTAACAGAGTTGAAGCTTACTTTTGATTGAGCAGTTGTGAAAACTCTTTCTGTAGAAACTGCAAGTGGACATTCGGAGATCCACGGGCCTATAGTGGAAAAAGGAATATCTTCCAATAAAATACACAGAAGCATTCTGTGAAACTTCTTTCTGTTCTGTGCATTCAACTAACAGAGTTCAAGCTTACTTTTGATTGAGCAGTTCTGAAACACTCTTTCTGTAGAAACTGCAGTGGACATTAGGAGCTAAGGGCCTATAGTGGAAAAAGGAATACTTCCAATAAAATACACAGAAGCATTCTGTGAAACTTCTTTCTGTTCTGTGCATTCAACTAACAGAGTTGAAGCTTACTTTTGATTGAGCAGTTCTGAAACACTCTTTCTGTAGAAACTCCAAGCGGACATTCAGAGAGATATGGGGACAATAGAGGAAAAAGGAGTATCTTCCATTAAAAACTACAAAAGCATTCTGTGAAACTTCTTTCTGTTCTGTGCATTCAACTAACAGAGTTGAAGCTTACTTTTGATTGAGCAGTTCTGAAAACTCTTTCTGTGAAACTGCAAGGACATTCGAGATAGGGGACTATAGTGGAAAAAGGAATATCTTCAAATAAAAACTACACAGAAGCATTCTGTGAAACTTTCTTCCGTTCTGTGCATTCAACTAAAGAGTTGAAGCTTACTTTTGATTGAGCAGTTCTGAAACACTCTTTCTGTAGAAACTGCAAGTGGACATTCGGAGATCAGGATGCTATGTGGAAAAAGGAATATCTTCCAAATAAAAACTACACAGAAGCATTCTGTGAAACTTCTTTCTTTCTGTGCATTCAACTAAAGAGTTGAAGCTTACTTTTGATTGAGCAGTTCTGAACACTCTTTCTGTAGAAACTGCAAACGGACATTCGGAGAGCTATGGGGCCTAAGTGGAAAAAGTATATCTTCAAATAAAAACTCACAGAAGCATTCTGTGAAACTTCTTTCTGTTCTGTGCATTCAACTAAGAGTTGAAGCTTACTTTGATTGAGCAGTTCTGAAACTCTTTCTGTAGAAACTGCAAGCGGACATTCGGAGAGATATGGGGCCAAGGGGAAAAAGGTTCTTCAAATAAAAACACAGAAGCATTCTGTGAAACTTCTTTCTGTTCTGTGCATTCAACTAACAGAGTGAATCTTTTGATTGAGCAGTTCTGAAACACTCTTTCTGTAGAAACTGCAAGCGGACATTCGGAGAGCTATAGGGCCAATAGTGGAAAAAGGATATCTTCCAATAAAAACTACACAGAAGCATTCTGTGAAACTTCTTTCTGTTCTGTGCATTCAACTAAGAGAGTTGAAGCTTACTTTTGATTGAGCAGTTCTGAAACACTCTTTCTGTAGAAACTGCAAGCGGACATTCGGAGATACGGGCCTATAGTGGAAAAAGGATATCTTCCAATAAAAACTACACAGAAGCATTCTGTGAAACTTCTTTCTGTTCTGTGCATTCAACTAACAGAGTTGAAGCTTACTTTTGATTGAGCAGTTCTGAAACACTCTTTCTGTAGAAACTGCAAGCGGACATTCGGAGAGCTATGGGCCTATAGTGGAAAAAGGAATCTTCAAATAAAATACACAGAAGCATTCTGTGAAACTTCTTTCTGTTCTGTGCATTCAACTAAGAGAGTTGAAGCTTACTTTTGATTGAGCAGTTCTGAAACACTCTTTCTGTAGAAACTGCAAGCAGACATTCGGAGAGCTATAGGGCCTATAGTGGAAAAAGGAACATCTTCAAATAAAAACTACACAGAAGCATTCTGTGAAACTTCTTTCTGTTCTGTGCATTCAACTAAGAGTTGAAGCTTACTTTTCAATGAGCAGTTCTGAAACACTCTTTCTGTAGAAACTGCAAGCGGACATTCGGAGCTATGGGCCAAGTTGGAAAAAGGATATCTTCAAATAAAAACTACCAGAAGCATTCTGTGAAATTCTTTCTGTTCTGTGCATTCAACTACAGAGTTGAAGCTTACTTTGATTGAGCAGTTCTGAAACACTCTTTCTGTAGAAACTGCAAGCGGACATTCGGATCGCTATGGGCCTGTAGTGGAAAAAGGAGTATCTTCAAATAAAAACTACACAGAAGCATTCTGTGAAACTTCTTTCTGTTCTGTCATTCAACTAACAGAGTTGAAGCTACTTTTGATTGAGCTTTCTGAACATTTTCTCTGAAAATGCAAGTGGACATTCGGAGCTAAGGGGCTAGTGGGTAAAAGGAACTTCCTATGACTAACAGAAAGCGTTCTGGTGAAATTTATTTTTTTGGTGCTTAACTACAGAGTAGCTTACTTTTGATTGAGCGTTTGAAAACTCTTCTGTTAGAAACTGCAGTGGACTTCGGAAGCTATGGGGGCCTATGGGGAAAAGGAATATCTCCATATAACTAACACCAGAAGCATCTGTGAAACACTTTTCTCTGTGCATTCAACAAACATAGTTGAAGCTTACTTGATTGGAGCAGTTCTAAACACTCTTTCTGAGAAACTGCAAGCGGAATTCAGAGAGATAGGCCAATGGAGAAAAAGGGTATCTTCAATAAAAAAACTACACAGAAGCATTCTGTGAAACTACTTTCTGTTCTGTGCATTCAACAAGGAGTTGAAGCTTAGCATTGATTGAGCAGTTCTGAAACACTCTTTCTGCAGAAACTGCAAGCGGACTTCAGAGAGCTATAGGGCCGATAGTAGGAAAAAGGAGTGTCTTCAAATAAAAAACTACACAGAAGCATTCTGTGAAATTTTTTTTCTGTTTCTGGTGCATTCAACTAACAGAGGTTCAAGCTTACTTTTGATTGAAGCAGTTCTGAAACACTCTTTCTGTAGAAACTGCAAGCGGACATTCCGGAAAGCTAAGGCCTTATAGTGGAAAAAGGAACATCTTTGAAATAAAACTACACAGAAAGCATTCTGTGAAACTTCTTTCTGTTCTGTGCATTCAACTAACAGAGTTGAAGCTTACTTTTGATTGAGCAGTTCTGAAACACCTCTTTCGTAGAGAACTGCCAAGCGGACACTCGGAGAGCTATGGGCCAGTTAGTGGAAAAAGGAGTATATTCAAATAAAAACTACACAGAAGCATTCTGTGAAACTTCTTTCTGTTCTCTGCATTCAGCTAACAGAGTTGAAGCTTACATTTGATTGAGCAGTTCTGAAACACTCTTTCTGCAGAAACTGCCAGTGGACATTAGGAGCCGCTAAGGGCCTTATAGTGGAAAAAGGAGAAACTCCAAATAAAAGCTACACAGAAGCATTTCTGTGATCTTCTTTCTGTTTGGTGCATTCAACTAACAGAGTTCGAAGCTTACTTTTGATTGAGCAGCTCTGAAACACTCTTTCTGTAGAAACTCCAACGGACATTCAGAGAGATATGGGGCAATAGAGGAAAAAGGAGTATCTTCCATTAAAAACCTACAAAGAAGGCATTCGGGTGAAACTTCTTTCTGTTCTGTGCATTCAACTAACAGAGTTGAAGCTTACTTTTGATTGAGAAGTTCTGAAAAAATCTTTGTTGTAGAAACTGCAAGTTGATATTCCGGAGAGCTACGGGGACTATAGTGGAAAAAGGAATATCTTCAAATAAAAACTACACAGAAGCATTCTGTGAAACTTTCTTTCCGTTCTGTGCCTTCAACTAAAGAGTGAAGCTTACTTTTGATTGAGCAGTTCTGAAACACTCTTTCTGTAGAAACTGCAAGTGGACATTCGGAGATCCAGGATGCCTATGTGGAAAAAGGAATATCTTCCAATAAAAACTACACAGAAGCATTCTGTGAATTTCTTTCAATTCTGTCATTCCCAACAGAGTTGAAGCTTACTTTTGATTGAGCAGTTCTGAACACTCTTTCTGTAGAAACTGCAAACGGACATTCGGAGAGCTATGGGGCGATAGTGGAAAAGTATATCTTCAAAAAAACTCCACAGAAGCAGTTCTGTAACTTCTTCTGTTCTGTGCATGAATAGTGGTGAAGCTTACCTTTGTTGAGCAGATCTGAAAACTACTTTCTGTGATACTCCAAGCACATTGCGAAATATGGGGCCAAAGGAGAAAAAGGATTATGTCAAATAAAAACAACAGAAGCATTCTGTGAAACTTGTTTCTGTTCTGTGCATTCAACTAACAGAGATGAATCTTAGCATTGATTGAGCAGTTCTGAAACACTCTTTCTGCAGAAACTGCCAAGCGGACTTCGGAGAGCTATAGGGCCAATAGTGGAAAAAGGAGTATCTTCCAATAAAAACTACACAGAAGCATTCTGTGAAACTTCTTTCTGTTCTGTGCATTCAACTAAGAGAGTTGAAGCTTACTTTTGATTGAGCAGTTGTGAAACACTCTTTCTGTAGAAACTGCAAGTGGACATTCGGAGATCCACGGTTCCTATAGTGGAAAAAGGAATATCTTCCAATAAAAACTACACAGAAGCATTCTGTGAAACTACTTTCTGTTCTGTGCTTCAACTAAGAGTTAAGCTTACTTTTGATTGAGCAGTTCTGAAACTCTTTCTGTAGAAACTGCAAGCAGACATTCGGAGAGCTATGGGCCTATAGTGGAAAAAGGAAATCTTCAAATAAAAACTACACAGAAGCATTCTGTGAAACTTCTTTCTGTTCTGTGCATTCAACTAAGAGGTTGAAGCTTACTTTTTGAGCAGTTCTGAAACACTCTTTCTGTAGGAAACTGCAAGCGGACATTCGGAGAGCTATGGAGCCAATAGTTGAAAAAGGATTATCTTCAAATAAAAACTACACAGAAGCATTCTGTGAAACTTCTTTCTGTTCTGTGCATTCAACTTACAGAGTTGAAGCTTACCTTTGATTGAGCAGTTCTGAAACACTCTTTCTGTAGAAACTGCAAGTGGACATTCGGAGCTAAGGGCCTATAGTGGAAAAAGGAACATCTCCTAAAAACTACACAGAAGCATTCTGTGAAACTTCTTTCTGTTTGGTGATTCAACTAACAGAGTTGAAACTGCTTTTGATTGAGCAGTTCTGAAACACTCTTTCTGTAGAAACTGCAAGTGGACATTCGGATCGCTATATGGCCTATAGGGGAAAAAGGAATATCTCCATATAAAAACTACACAGAAGCATTCTGTGAAACTTCTTTCTGTTCTGTGCATTCAACTAACAGAGTTGAAGCTGACTTTTGATTGAGCAGTTCTGAAACTCTTTCTGTAGAAACTCAAGCGGACATTCAGAGAGATATGGGCCAATGGAGGAAAAAGGAGTATCTTCAAATAAAAACTACACAGAAGCATTCTGTGAAACTTCTTTCGTGTTCTGTGCATTCAACAACGAGTTGAAGCTTAGCATTGATTGAGCAGTTCTGAACACTCTTTCTGTAGAAACTGCAAGCGGAATTCGAGAGCTATAGGGCCGATAGTGGAAAAAGGAGTGTCTTCAAATAAAAACTACACAGAAGCATTCTGTGAAATTCTTTTCTGTTCTGTGCATTCAACTAACAGAGTTGAAGCTTACTTTTGATTGAGCAGTTCTGAAAAACTCTTTCTGTAGAAACTGCAAGTGGACATTCGGAGATCCACGGGCCTATAGTGGAAAAAGGAATATCTTCAAATAAAAACTACACAGAAGCATTCTGTGAAACTTCTTTCTGTTCTGTGCATTCAACTAACAGAGTTGAAGCTTACTTTTGATTGAGCAGTTCTGAAACACTCTTTCTGCAGAAACTGCCAGTGGACATTAGGAGCGCTAAGGGCCTTATAGTGGAAAAAGGATATCCAAATAAAAGCTACACAGAAGCATTCTCTGCATCTTCTTTCTGTTTGGTGCATTCAACTAACAGAGTTCAAGCTTACTTTTGATTGAGCAGCTCTGAAACACTCTTTCTGTAGAAACTCAAGCGGACATTCAGAGAGATATGGGGATAGAGGAAAAAGGAGTATCTTCCATTAAAAACTACAAAGAAGCATTCGTGAAACTTCTTTCTGTTCTGTGCATTCAACTAACAGAGTTGAAGCTTACTTTTGATTGAGAGTTCTGAAAACTCTTTGTGTAGAAACTGCAAGTGATATTCGAGAGCTACGGGGACTATAGTGGAAAAAGGAATATCTTCAAATAAAAACTACACAGAAGCATTCTGTGAAACTTCTTCCGTTCTGTGCATTCAACTAAGAGCTGAAGCTTACTTTTGATTGAGCAGTTCTGAAACACTCTTTCTGTAGAAACTGCAAGTGGACATTCGGAGATCGGATGCCTATGGTGGAAAAAGGAATATCTTCCAATAAAAACTACACAGAAGCATTCTGTGAATCTTCTTTCTATTCTGTGCATTCCTAACAGAGTTGAAGCTTACTTTTGATTGAGCAGTTCTGAACACTCTTTCTGTAGAAACTGCAACGGACATTCGGAGAGCTATGGGGCGTATATGGAAAAAGGATATATCTTCAAATAAAAACTACAGAAGCATTCTGTGAAACTTCTTCTGTTCTGTGCATTGAAGTAGAGAGTTGAAGCTTACTTTTGATTGAGCAGTTCTGAAAAACTCTTTCTGTAGAAACTGCAGACATTCGGAGAGATATGGGGCCAAAGGAGAAAAAGGTTTATGTTCAATAAAAACACACAGAAGCATTCTGTGAAACTTTTCTGTTCTGTGCATTCAACTAACAGAGATGAATCTTAGCATTGATTGAGCAGTTCTGAAACACTCTTTCTGTAGAAACTGCAAGCGGACTTCGGAGAGCTATAGGGCCATAGTGGAAAAAGGAGTATCTTCCAATAAAACTACACAGAAGCATTCTGTGAAACTTCTTTCTGTTCTGTGCATTCAACTAAGAGAGTTGAAGCTTACTTTTGATTGAGCAGTTCTGAAACTCTTTCTGTAGAAACTGCAAGTGGACATTCGGAGATACGGGCCTATAGTGGAAAAAGGAATCTTCCAATAAAAACTACACAGAAGCATTCTGTGAAACTTCTTTCTGTTCTGTGCATTCAACTAACAGAGTTGAAGCTTACTTTTGATTGAGCAGTTCTGAAGCACTCTTTCTGTAGAAACTGCAAGCAGACATTCGGAGAGCTATGGGGCCTATAGTGGAAAAAGGAACATCTTCAAATAAAAACACAGAAGCATTCTGTGAAACTTCTTCTGTTCTGTGCATTCAACTAAGAGTTGAAGCTTACTTTTATGAGCAGTTCTGAACACTCTTTCTGTGAAACTGCAAGCGGACATTCGGAGAGCTATGGAGCCAATAGTTGAAAAAGGATATCTTCAAATAAAAACTACAGAAGCATTCTGTGAAATTCTTTCTATTCTGTGCATTCAACTAACAGAGTTGAAGCTTACTTTGATTGAGCAGTTCTGAAACACTCTTTCTGTAGAAACTGCAAGTGGACATTCGGAGCTAAGCGGCCTATAGTGGAAAAAGGAACTTCAATAAAAACTACACAGAAGCATTCTGTGAAACTTCTTTCTGTTCTGTGCATTCAACTAACAGAGTTGAAGCTGCTTTGATTGAGCAGTTCTGAAACACTCTTTCTGTAGAAACTGCAAGTGGACATTCGGATCGCTATGGGCCTATAGTGGAAAAAGGATATCTCATAATAAAAACTACACAGAAGCATTCTGTGAAACTTCTTTCTGTTCTGTGCATTCAACAAACAGAGTTGAAGCTGACTTTTGATTGAGCAGTTCTGAAACACTCTTTCTGTAGAAACTCCAATGGACATTCAGAGAGATATGGGGCCAATGGAGGAAAAAGGAGTATCTTCAAATAAAAACTACACAGAAGCATTCTGTGAAATTCTTCTGTTCTGTGCATTCAACAAAAGTTGAAGCTTACATTGATTGAGCAGTTCTGAAACACTCTTTCTGCAGAAACTGCAAGCGGACTTTCAGAGAGCTATGGGCCGATAGTGGAAAAAGGAGTGTCTTCAAATAAAAACTACACAGAAGCATTCTGTGAAATTTTTCTGTTCTGTGCATTCAACTAACAGAGTTGAAGCTTACTTTTGATTGAGCAGTTGTGAAAACTCTTTCTGTAGAAACTGCAAGTGGACATTCGGAGATCCACGGTGCCTATAGTGGAAAAAGGAATATCTTCCAATAAAAACTACACAGAAGCATTCTGTGAAACTTCTTTCTGTTCTGTGCATTCAACTAACAGAGTGAAGCTTACTTTTGATTGAGCAGTTCTGAAACACTCTTTCTGTAGAATGCAAGCGGACATCGGAGAGTGGGGCCTGTAGTGGAAAAAGGAGTATATCAAATAAAAACTACACAGAAGCATTCTGTGAAACTTCTTTCTGTTCTGTGCATTCAGCTAACAGAGTTGAAGCTTACATTTGATTGAGCAGTTCTGAAACACTCTTTCTGCAGAAACTGCAGTGGACATTAGGCGCTAAGGGCCTTATAGTGGAAAAAGGATAAACTCCAAATAAAAGCTACACAGAAGCATTCTGTGCAATTCTTTCTGTTTGTGCATTCAACTAACAGAGTTCAAGCTTACTTTTGATTGAGCAGTTGAAACACTCTTTCTGTAGAAACTCCAAGCGGACATTCAGAGAGATAGGGGACAATAGAGAAAAAGGAGTATCTTCCAAATTAAAAACTACAAGAAGCATTCGGTGAAACTTCTTTCTGTTCTGTGCATTCAACTAACAGAGTTGAAGCTTACTTTTGATTGAGAAGTTCTGAAAAATCTTTGTGTAGAAACTGCAAGTTGATATTCCGAGAGCTACGGGGATATAGTGGAAAAAGGAATATCTTCAAATAAAAACTACACAGAAGCATTCTGTGAAACTTTCTTTCCGTTCTGTGCATTCAACTAAAAGAGTGAAGCTTACTTTTGATTGAGCAGTTCTGAAACACTCTTTCTGTAGAAACTGCAAGTGGACATTCGGAGATCCAGGATGCTATGTGGAAAAAGGAATATCTTCCAATAAAAACTACACAGAAGCATTCTGTGAATCTTCTTTCTATTCTGTGCATTCCGCTAACAGAGTTGAAGCTTACTTTTGATTGAGCAGTTCTGAAGCACTCTTTCTGTAGAAACTGCAAACGGACATTCGGAGAGCTATGGGGCGTAGAGTGGAAAAAGTTATCTTCAAATAAAAACTCACAGAAGCATTCTGTGAAACTTCTTTCTGTTGTGCATTGAAGTAGAGAGTTGAAGCTTACTTTGATTGAGCAGTTCTGAAAAATCTTTCTGTAGAAACTCAAGCATACATTCGGAGAGATGGGGCCAAGGAGGAAAAAGGTTTATGTTCAAATAAAAACCACAGAAGCATTCTGTGAAACTTGTTTCTGTTCTGTGCATTCAACTAACAGAGATGAATCTTAGCATTGATTGAGCAGTTCTGAAACTCTTTCTGTAGAAACTGCCAGCGGACATTCGGAGCTATAGGGCCATAGTGGAAAAAGGAGTATCTTCCAATAAAAACTACACAGAAGCATTCTGTGAAACTTCTTTCTGTTCTGTGCATTCAACTAAGAGAGTTGAAGCTTACTTTTGATTGAGCAGTTGTGAAACACTCTTTCTGTAGAAACTGCAAGTGGACATTCGGAGATCCACGGTATAGTGGAAAAAGGAATATCTTCCAATAAAAACTAACAGAAGCATTCTGTGAAACTTCTTTCTGTTCTGTGCATTCAACTAAGAGTTAAG
>NW_022095913.1:0-9260 GCF_006542625.1 Nomascus leucogenys | reverse complement strand
GAAGGTGTTCCTTTTTCCACTATAGGCCTCTTAGCGCCCTGAATGTCCACTTGCATTTTCTACAGAAAGAGTGTTTCAGAACTGCTCAATCAAAAGTAAGGTTCAACTCTGTTAGTTGAAAGAACAGAAAAGAAGTTTCACAGATGCTTCTGTAGTTTTTATTTGAAATATTCCTTTTTCCACTATAGGCCTCTTAGCGCCCTGAATGTCCACTTGCATTTTCTACAGAAAGAGTGTTTCAGAACTGCTCAATCAAAACTAAGGTTCAACTCTGTTAGTTGAATGCACAGAACAAAGAAGTTTCACAGATTGCTTCTGTTAGTTTTTATTTGAAATATTCCTTTTTCACTATAGGCCTCTTAGCGCCCTGAATGTCCACTTGCATTTTCTACAGAAAGAGTGTTTCAGAACTGCTCAATCAAAACTAAGGTTCAACTCTGTTAGTTGAATGCACAGAACAGAAAGAAGTTTCACAGATTGCTTCTGTGTAGTTTTTATTTGAAATATTCCTTTTTCCACTATAGGCCTCTTAGCGCCCTGAATGTCCACTTGCATTTTCTACAGAAAGAGTGTTTCAGAACTGCTCAATCAAAACTAAGGTTCAACTCTGTTAGTTGAATGCACAGAACAGAGAAGTTTCACAGATGCTTCTGTGTAGTTTTATTTAAATATTCCTTTTTCCACTATAGGCCTCTTAGCGCCCTGAATGTCCACTTGCATTTTCTACAGAAAGAGTGTTTCAGAACTGCTCAATCAAAACTAAGGTTCAACTCTGTTAGTTGAATTCACAGAACAGAAGAAGTTTCACAGATTGCTTCTGTGTAGTTTTTATTTGTACATATTCCTTTTTCCACTATAGGCCTCTTAGAGCCCTGAATGTCCACTTGCATTTTCTACAGAAAGAGTGTTTCAGAACTGCTCAATCAAAAGTAAGGTTCAACTCTGTTAGTTGAATGCACAGAACAGTAAGAAGTTTCACAGATGCTTCTGTAGTTTTTATTTGAAATACCTTTTTCCACTATAGGCCTCTTAGCGCCCTGAATGTCCACTTGCATTTTCTACAGAAAGAGTGTTTCAGAACTGCTCAATCAAAATTAAGGTTCAACTCTGTTAGTTGAATGCACAGAACAGTAAGAAGTTTCACAGATTCTTCTGTGTAGTTTTTATTTGAAATATTCCTTTTTCCCTATAGGCCTCTTAGCGCCCTGAATGTCCACTTGCATTTTCTACAGAAAGAGTGTTTCAGAACTGCTCAATCAAAAGTAAGGTTCAACTCTGTTAGTTGAATGCACAGAACAGTAAGAAGTTTCACAGATTGCTTCTGTGTAGTTTTTATTTGAACATATTCCTTTTTCCACTATAGGCCTCTTAGCGCCGTGAATGTCCACTTGCATTTTCTACAGAAAGAGTGTTTCAGAACTGCTCAATCAAAACTAAGGTTCAACTCTGTTAGTTGAATGCACAGAACAGTAAGAAGTTTCACAGATCTTCTGTGTTTTTATTTGAAATATTCCTTTTTCCCTATAGGCCTCTTAGCGCCCTGAATGTCCACTTGCATTTTCTACAGAAAGAGTGTTTCAGAACTGCTCAATCAAAAGTAAGGTTCAACTCTGTTAGTTGAATGCACAGAACAGAAAGAAGTTTCACAGATCTTCTGTGTAGTTTTTATTTGAAATATTCCTTTTTCCGCTATAGGCCTCTTAGCGCCCGAATGTCCACTTGCATTTTCTACAGAAAGAGTGTTTCAGAACTGCTCAATCAAAAGTAAGGTTCAACTCTGTTAGTTGAATGCACAGAACAGAAGAAGTTTCACAGATGCTTCTGTGTAGTTTTTATTTGAAATATTCCTTTTTCCACTATAGGCCTCTTAGCGCCTGAATGTCCACTTGCATTTTCTACAGAAAGAGTGTTTCAGAACTGCTCAATCAAAACTAAGGTTCAACTCTGTTAGTTGAATGCACAGAACAGAAGAAGTTTCACAGATTCTTCTGTGAGTTTTTATTTGAAATATTCCTTTTTCCACTATAGGCCTCTTAGCGCCCTGAATGTCCACTTGCATTTTCTACAGAAAGAGTGTTTCAGAACTGCTCAATCAAAAGTAAGGTTCAACTCTGTTAGTTGAATGCACAGAACAGAAAGAAGTTTCACAGATGCTTCTGTGTAGTTTTTATTTGAAATATTCCTTTTTCCACTATAGGCCTCTTAGCGCTGAATGTCCACTTGCATTTTCTACAGAAAGAGTGTTTCAGAACTGCTCAATCAAAAGTAAGGTTCAACTCTGTTAGTTGAATGCACAGAACAGAAAGAAGTTTCACAGATTGCTTCTGTTAGTTTTTTTTGAAGATATTCCTTTTTCACTATGGCCTCTTAGCGCCCTGAATGTCCACTTGCATTTTCTACAGAAAGAGTGTTTCAGAACTGCTCAATCAAAAGTAAGGTTCAACTCTGTTAGTTGAATGCACAGAACAGAAGAAGTTTCACAGATTGCTTCTGTGTAGTTTTTATTTGAACATATTCCTTTTTCCACTATAGGCCTCTTAGCGCCCTGAATGTCCACTTGCATTTTCTACAGAAAGAGTGTTTCAGAACTGCTCAATCAAAACTAAGGTTCAACTCTGTTAGTTGAATGCACAGAACAGAAAGAAGTTTCACAGATTGCTTCTTGTAGTTTTTATTTGATATTCCTTTTTCCACTATAGGCCTCTTAGCGCCTGAATGTCCACTTGCATTTTCTACAGAAAGAGTGTTTCATAACTGCTCAATCAAAAGTAAGGTTCAACTCTGTTAGTTGAATGCACAGAACAGTAAGAAGTTTCACAGATTGCTTCTGTGTAGTTTTTATTTGAATATTCCTTTTTCCACTATAGGCCTCTTAGCGCCCTGAATGTCCACTTGCATTTTCTACAGAAAGAGTGTTTCAGAACTGCTCAATCAAAACTAAGGTTCAACTCTGTTAGTTGAATGCACAGAACAGTAAGAAGTTTCACAGATGCTTCTGTGTAGTTTTTATTTGAAATATTCCTTTCCACTATAGGCCTCTCTAGTAGCCCTGAATGTCCACTTGCATTTTCTACAGAAAGAGTGTTTCAGAACTGCTCAATCAAAACTAAGGTTCAACTCTGTTAGTTGAATGCACAGAACAGTAAGAAGTTTCACAGATTCTTCTGTGTAGTTTTTATTTGAAATATTCTTTTTCCGCTATAGGCCTCTTAGCGCCCTGAATGTCCACTTGCATTTTCTACAGAAAGAGTGTTTCAGAACTGCTCAATCAAAACTAAGGTTCAACTCTGTTAGTTGAATGCACAGAACAGTAAGAAGTTTCACAGATGCTTCTGTGTAGTTTTTATTTGAAATATTCCTTTTTCCACTATAGGCCTCTTAGCCCTGAATGTCCACTTGCATTTTCTACAGAAAGAGTGTTTCAGAACTGCTCAATCAAAACTAAGGTTCAACTCTGTTAGTTGAATGCACAGAACAAAGAAGTTTCACAGATCTTCTGTGTAGTTTTTATTTGAATATTTTTTTCCGCTATAGGCCTCTTAGCGCCCTGAATGTCCACTTGCATTTTCTACAGAAAGAGTGTTTCAGAACTGCTCAATCAAAAGTAAGGTTCAACTCTGTTAGTTGAATGCACAGAACAGAAAGAAGTTTCACAGATGCTTCTGTGTAGTTTTTATTTGAATATTCCTTTTTCCACTATAGGCCTCTTAGCGCCCTGAATGTCCACTTGCATTTTCTACAGAAAGAGTGTTTCAGAACTGCTCAATCAAAATAAGGTTCAACTCTGTTAGTTGAATGCACAGAACAGAAGAAGTTTCACAGATCTTCTGTGAGTTTTTATTTGAATATCTTTTTCCACTATAGGCCTCTTAGCGCCCTGAATGTCCACTTGCATTTTCTACAGAAAGAGTGTTTCAGAACTGCTCAATCAAAAGTAAGGTTCAACTCTGTTAGTTGAATGCACAGAACAGAAGAAGTTTCACAGATGCTTCTGTGTAGTTTTTATTTGAAATATTCTTTTTCCACTATAGGCCTCTTAGCGCCCTGAATGTCCACTTGCATTTTCTACAGAAAGAGTGTTTCAGAACTGCTCAATCAAAATAAGGTTCAACTCTGTTAGTTGAATGCACAGAACAGAAAGAAGTTTCACAGATGCTTCTGTGTAGTTTTTATTTGAATATTCCTTTTTCCACTATAGGCCTCTTAGCGCCTGAATGTCCACTTGCATTTTCTACAGAAAGAGTGTTTCAGAACTGCTCAATCAAAAGTAAGGTTCAACTCTGTTAGTTGAATGCACAGAACAGAAAGAAGTTTCACAGATTGCTTCTGTGTAGTTTTTATTTGAATATTCCTTTTTCCACTATAGGCCTCTTAGCGCCCTGAATGTCCACTTGCATTTTCTACAGAAAGAGTGTTTCAGAACTGCTCAATCAAAAGTAAGGTTCAACTCTGTTAGTTGAATGCACAGAACAGAAGAAGTTTCACAGATGCTTCTGTGTAGTTTTTTTTGAAATATTCCTTTTTCCACTATAGGCCTCTTAGCGCCCTGAATGTCCACTTGCATTTTCTACAGAAAGAGTGTTTCAGAACTGCTCAATCAAAAGTAAGGTTCAACTCTGTTAGTTGAATGCACAGAACAGAAGAAGTTTCACAGATTGCTTCTGTGTAGTTTTTATTTTATTCCTTTTTCCACTATAGGCCTCTTAGCGCCTGAATGTCCACTTGCATTTTCTACAGAAAGAGTGTTTCAGAACTGCTCAATCAAAAGTAAGGTTCTACTCTGTTAGTTGAATGCACAGAACAGTAAGAAGTTTCACAGATTGCTTCTGTGCAGTTTTTATTTGAAAATATTCCTTTTTCCACTATAGGCCTCTTAGCTCCCTGAATGTCCAATTGCATTTTCTACAGAAAGAGTGTTTCAGAACTGCTCAATCAAAAGTAAGGTTCAACTCTGTTAGTTGAATGCACAGAACAGAAAGAAGTTTCACAGATCTTCTGTGTAGTTTTATTTGAAATATTCCTTTTTCCACTATAGGCCTCTTAGCGCCCTGAATGTCCACTTGCATTTTCTACAGAAAGAGTGTTTCAGAACTGCTCAATCAAAAAGTAAGGTTCAACTCTGTTAGTTGAATGCACAGAACAGAAAGAAGTTTCACAGATGCTTCTGTGTAGTTTTTATTTGAATTTCCTTTTTCCACTATAGGCCTCTTAGCGCCCTGAATGTCCACTTGCATTTTCTACAGAAAGAGTGTTTCAGAACTGCTCAATCAAAAGTAAGGTTCAACTCTGTTAGTTGAATGCACAGAACAGAAGAAGTTTCACAGATCTTCTGTGTAGTTTTTATTTGAAATATTCCTTTTCCACTATAGGCCTCTTAGCGCCCTGAATGTCCACTTGCATTTTCTACAGAAAGAGTGTTTCAGAACTGCTCAATCAAAAGTAAGGTTCAACTCTGTTAGTTGAATGCACAGAACAGAAAGAAGTTTCACAGATGCTTCTGTGTAGTTTTTATTTGAAATATTCCTTTTTCCACTATAGGCCTCTTAGCGCCCTGAATGTCCACTTGCATTTTCTACAGAAAGAGTGTTTCAGAACTGCTCAATCAAAAGTAAGGTTCAACTCTGTTAGTTGAATGCACAGAACAGAAAGAAGTTTCACAGATGCTTCTGTTAGTTTTTTTTGAATATTCCTTTTTCCACTATAGGCCTCTTAGCGCCCTGAATGTCCACTTGCATTTTCTACAGAAAGAGTGTTTCAGAACTGCTCAATCAAAAGTAAGGTTCAACTCTGTTAGTTGAATGCACAGAACAGAAGAAGTTTCACAGATTGCTTCTGTGTAGTTTTTATTTGAACATATTCCTTTTTCCACTATAGGCCTCTTAGCGCCCTGAATGTCCACTTGCATTTTCTACAGAAAGAGTGTTTCAGAACTGCTCAATCAAAAGTAAGGTTCAACTCTGTTAGTTGAATGCACAGAACAGAAAGAAGTTTCACAGATTGCTTCTTGTAGTTTTTTTTGAAGATATTCCTTTTTCCACTATAGGCCTCTTAGCGCCTGAATGTCCACTTGCATTTTCTACAGAAAGAGTGTTTCAGAACTGCTCAATCAAAAGTAAGGTTCAACTCTGTTAGTTGAATGCACAGAACAGAAGAAGTTTCACAGATTGCTTCTGTGTAGTTTTTATTTGAAGGTATTCCTTTTTCCACTATAGGCCTCTTAGCGCCCTGAATGTCCACTTGCATTTTCTACAGAAAGAGTGTTTCAGAACTGCTCAATCAAAAGTAAGGTTCAACTCTGTTAGTTGAATGCACAGAACAGTAAGAAGTTTCACAGATGCTTCTTTGTAGTTTTTATTTGAATATTCCTTTTCCACTATAGGCCTCTTAGCGCCCTGAATGTCCACTTGCATTTTCTACAGAAAGAGTGTTTCAGAACTGCTCAATCAAAACTAAGGTTCAACTCTGTTAGTTGAATGCACAGAACAGAAAGAAGTTTCACAGATTGCTTCTGTGTAGTTTTTATTTGAATATTCCTTTTTCCACTATAGGCCTCTTAGCGCCCTGAATGTTCACTTGCATTTTCTACAGAAAGAGTGTTTCAGAACTGCTCAATCAAAACTAAGGTTCAACTCTGTTAGTTGAATGCACAGAACAGAAAGAAGTTTCACAGATTGCTTCTGTGTAGTTTTTATTTGAAATATTCCTTTTTCCTATAGGCCTCTTAGCGCCCTGAATGTCCACTTGCATTTTCTACAGAAAGAGTGTTTCAGAACTGCTCAATCAAAATAAGGTTCAACTCTGTTAGTTGAATGCACAGAACAGTAAGAAGTTTCACAGATTCTTCTGTGTAGTTTTTATTTGAAATATTCCTTTTTCCACTATAGGCCTCTTAGCGCCCTGAATGTCCACTTGCATTTTCTACAGAAAGAGTGTTTCAGAACTGCTCAATCAAAACTAAGGTTCAACTCTGTTAGTTGAATGCACAGAACAGTAAGAAGTTTCACAGATCTTCTGTGTAGTTTTATTTGAAATATTCCTTTTTCCTATAGGCCTCTTAGCGCCCTGAATGTCCACTTGCATTTTCTACAGAAAGAGTGTTTCAGAACTGCTCAATCAAAACTAAGGTTCAACTCTGTTAGTTGAATGCACAGAACAGTAAGAAGTTTCACAGATGCTTCTGTGTAGTTTTTATTTGAATATTCCTTTTTCCACTATAGGCCTCTTAGCGCCCTGAATGTCCACTTGCATTTTCTACAGAAAGAGTGTTTCAGAACTGCTCAATCAAAAGTAAGGTTCAACTCTGTTAGTTGAATGCACAGAACAGAAGAAGTTTCACAGATCTTCTGTGTAGTTTTTATTTGAAATATTCCTTTTTCCACTATAGGCCTCTTAGCGCCCTGAATGTCCACTTGCATTTTCTACAGAAAGAGTGTTTCAGAACTGCTCAATCAAAATAAGGTTCAACTCTGTTAGTTGAATGCACAGAACAGTAAGAAGTTTCACAGATGCTTCTGTGTAGTTTTTATTTGAAATATTCCTTTTTCCACTATAGGCCTCTTAGCGCCCTGAATGTCCACTTGCATTTTCTACAGAAAGAGTGTTTCAGAACTGCTCAATCAAAATTAAGTATCAACTCTGTTAGTTGAATGCACAGAACAGAAGAAGTTTCACAGATCTTCTGTGTAGTTTTTTTTGAAATATTCCTTTTTCCACTATGGCCTCTTAGCGCCCTGAATGTCCACTTGCATTTTCTACAGAAAGAGTGTTTCAGAACTGCTCAATCAAAAGTAAGGTTCAACTCTGTTAGTTGAATGCACAGAACAGAAAGAAGTTTCACAGATTGCTTCTGTGTAGTTTTTATTTGAAATATTCCTTTTTCCACTATAGGCCTCTTAGCGCCCTGAATGTCCACTTGCATTTTCTACAGAAAGAGTGTTTCAGAACTGCTCAATCAAAAGTAAGGTTCAACTCTGTTAGTTGAATGCACAGAACAGAAGAAGTTTCACAGATTGCTTCTTGTGTAGTTTTTATTTGAAATATTCCTTTTTCCACTATAGGCCTCTTAGCGCCCTGAATGTCCACTTGCATTTTCTACAGAAAGAGTGTTTCAGAACTGCTCAATCAAAACTAAGGTTCAACTCTGTTAGTTGAATGCACAGAACAGAAGAA
This sequence comes from Nomascus leucogenys, assembly GCF_006542625.1. NCBI lineage: Eukaryota > Metazoa > Chordata > Mammalia > Primates > Hylobatidae > Nomascus > Nomascus leucogenys. The sequence goes on along the minus strand of NW_022095913.1, from coordinate 1,091 downwards.
GTTTCACAGATTGCTTCTGTGTAGTTTTTATTTGAATATTCCTTTTTCCACTATAGGCCTCTTAGCGCCCTGAATGTCCACTTGCATTTTCTACAGAAAGAGTGTTTCAGAACTGCTCAATCAAAATAAGGTTCAACTCTGTTAGTTGAATGCACAGAACAGAAGAAGTTTCACAGATGCTTCTTGTGTAGTTTTTATTTGAAATATTCCTTTTTCCACTATAGGCCTCTTAGCGCCCTGAATGTCCACTTGCATTTTCTACAGAAAGAGTGTTTCAGAACTGCTCAATCAAAAGTAAGGTTCAACTCTGTTAGTTGAATGCACAGAACAGTAAGAAGTTTCACAGATTGCTTCTGTGTAGTTTTTATTTGAAATATTCCTTTTTCCCTATAGGCCTCTTAGCGCCCTGAATGTCCACTTGCATTTTCTACAGAAAGAGTGTTTCAGAACTGCTCAATCAAAACTAAGGTTCAACTCTGTTAGTTGAATGCACAGAACAGTAAGAAGTTTCACAGATTGCTTCTGTGAAGTTTTTATTTGAAATATTCCTTTTTCCACTATAGGCCTCTTAGCGCCCTGAATGTCCACTTGCATTTTCTACAGAAAGAGTGTTTCAGAACTGCTCAATCAAAACTAAGGTTCAACTCTGTTAGTTGAATGCACAGAACAGTAAGAAGTTTCACAGATTGCTTCTGTGTAGTTTTTATTTGAAAGTATTACTTTTTCCGCTATAGGCCTCTTAGCGCCCTGAATGTCCACTTGCATTTTCTACAGAAAGAGTGTTTCAGAACTGCTCAATCAAAACTAAGGTTCAACTCTGTTAGTTGAATGCACAGAACAGTAAGAAGTTTCACAGATTGCTTCTGTGTAGTTTTTATTTGAATATTCCTTTTTCCACTATAGGCCTCTTAGCGCCCTGAATGTCCACTTGCATTTTCTACAGAAAGAGTGTTTCAGAACTGCTCAATCAAAAGTAAGGTTCAACTCTGTTAGTTGAATGCACAGAACAGAAGAAGTTTCACAGATTCTTCTGTAGTTTTTATTTGAAATATTCCTTTTTCCACTATAGGCCTCTTAGCGCCCTGAATGTC